>NW_021619010.1:4760-8353 GCF_004785775.1 Grammomys surdaster | reverse complement strand
CTGCTGCTGCTGCTGCTGCTGCTGCTGCTGCTGCTGCTGCTGCTGCTACGTGGCTCTGGGTTGCTGACTGGCCACTCTCCCAGCCCCATCTATGCATCGTACATCATTGATGAGTCCTTCCCACCTAACGTTTCTCACAGACAGCCCTGCATGGCTGGCCAGCATTGCCCCTTGCTTCTCCCACTTTTGTTACTAAAGCTTTAGTTTGAAAAACATATAGGCTTGATTCTCTGGCTTTTAATTTGGTGGTGGAGGAGATGGGAGTGGGTGTGAGGGTGGTGGTGGGGGAGGAGGCTGAGGCTGGCCTAGTTGAAGGAACATGAAGGAGAGGAGGGTGTTAGGTGCTGGGGTGCAGGTGGCCCACAGGCTGGTTTCTTCTAGCTTTTTCTTTGGGCATGAGGTCAGACTGGAAGGTGGGGGCCAAGAGTTAGGTGGGCCTAGTTGGAGGACTGTGGAGGGGAGGAGGACATTAGGTGCTGAGGTGCAGGTGGCCCCCAGGCTGGTTTCTCCTAGATTTTTCCTTGTGAACGAGGTGGGAGTGGAAGGTGGGTCTAAGGGTTGGTGGATGTAGTTGGAGGAACATGGAAGGGAAATGAGATAGGCGCTGGGGTACAGGTGGCCCACAGGCTGGGTTCCCTAGCTTTTCCTTTGGGTATGAGGTTGGAGCAGGGGACAGAGGGGGAGGCTGATCTAGTTGCTTGATCTCTGCTTGGTCTAGGGGCAGAAGTCCCCCCTTTTAGGTTGGGTGGAGATGGGTTTTGGGAACACCCTGTATAAAGTAACAACCTCATCTTGAGTCTCGTGGTCCTCCATAGCTAACTTATGATAATGTATCTGAGTAGGTTTTGCTACCAAATTATTTATCTGTTGTATCGCAGAGTTAGTCCGCCTATTTGAGGCCCAGGGACCTGCAGAAATAAGCAAAAAGAACCAAAGTAAGGGTCCCAAGATGGGAGGAAGTAGGGTTGACAACCTTGGAGAGGCTGCAGACCAATTCTTGTACCATCCTTCATCTGTCTCTTTCTCTCTCTGATTTTTCTTAGGGCCTTCACTGACCTTTTTCATGCTCTCTTTAACCCTCCTTGTCTTGTCTATGTAAAGGCAACATTCTTCTTTAAGGGCTGTACACAGTCAAGAGCTGTACACAGCCTTTTCTAAATGATGAATTTCTTAATAGACTGAATCACTTCTTAGAAGAGGAGAGGCGCACAGTGTCAGACATGAACAGGGTCCTTGGGACACACTCTAATTATTCACCTACCAAAACGGCTATATCAGCAGATTTCTGGGTCTGGGCTCAGATTCTAGGTGCAGTGATGCAGCCTCTACTAGAACAAATGTTGTACCAAGAACTAAGAGTCTTTCTGGGAACACCATATCAATCCCACGGTTATTGGCCTTTGATTCCTGGCTTGAGCACACCACTGAGATGTTACAGATGTGGCAGGTACCTGAGGTGGAAAAGAGGCGGAGGCTGATGGAATGCTTGAGAGGCCCTGCTCTACAAGTAGTCAATGTGCTCCGTGCCAATAATGCTGCCATTACAGTGAAGGAGTGCCTGGAAGCCCTGCGGCAGTTATTTGGGTCCGTGGACAACCGAAAAATTGCCCAGCTGAAATTTTGCAAGGCTTATCAGGAACCAGGAGAGAAAGTTTCTAGCTTTGTGGTGCGTTTGGAGACCCTGCTCCAAAAAAACCCTAGAGAAAAATGTAATATCTCAAAAGAATGTGAATCAGATCAGCCTGAAAGGAATCTTAGCTGGGGCCATCCTTTCTGCAAAACTGCGAGAGAAACTTAAGATGCTGAAACAGCATAGAAGACCACCTGGTTTCCTGGCCCTAGTGAAGCTTTTTTGTGAGGAGGAGGAAGAGTGGGAGGCGACTAGGGGTCCAGAGAGGAGTTGCTTCGAGGGACTGGAGTTAGGCCCAAGTGTCTCTAACATAGGCAGCGAGGAGAGAACACTATTTGTTCCAGCGTTTGGCAGTGTTCTTGAGGCAAGGCCTTACCAGGGTTCCCACCACCCGAAAAAGTAGAGGCCAGTACCTAAGAGGAGGTGTGCCCAGGGATGGTTCTCAAGGCACAAGAAAGAGGAATTATGACACATTCTGCTATAGTTGTGGAGAGGATGGCCATATCAGAGTACACTATTTTAACCCTTCCAACCAGACCTTGGTGAAGCAGAAGAGACAGGCTGTAATGGAGAAGGGAAACAGGAGCTGGGCTTAGGAGAAGAGCCATCCCAAGCCCAAGACCAAGTAGGCTCCAGGGAACAGTGTAACCTTTGTTCCCATAAGCCAAGGGAAAAAAAAAAGAGAGAGAGATATTTGAAGGAAGGGAAAAAACAGCTTAAAGAAATCACAGGGGACCTTAGAAAGGCACAGGGGCAATGCAACCAGGCAGAAGTCAAGTTCCCTAAGCCAGTACCAGCTGGAGAAAATTCTAACAAGCAAAAGTACATTGCATTCAACTCAATAATGACCAGACACAAGGCCTCTAAGATGTACCAGAGAAGGAAGCCACTGGGAACTGCTACAGATGTGTGGGGCCACAAGAACTCAGATGGGGGTGTCAGCAAAGCAAAAGCAGAGGGTAATAAGGCCGTGGATCAAAGAAATCTAGCAACCTCAAGTCCATATGGGGTGTGGAAGAGCCTGCCACAGGGTTGTCTTGGGCAGAGGACACCAGTGCCTGGGATCAAGTGCAGCTAGGTAGAAAGGCAGTACCCAGGAGAGGAGGCCACAGGATCCAGCCTGTCTTCAGGATCATCTACACTGCTCTAGGGGAGCCCCATGAGGGCAGCACCCTTGAGTCCTTTCGTGAGTGAACTCCCCTCGCACACCACCACCACCACCACCACCACCCCCCGCGCCGTGAAACCCCCAGGTCTCTGGACCCAAAGAACCTGGGAGGCCAATGCTAACACAAGGCCGTTTCTTTCTTGGCACCCTGACAGAACCCCAGTGCCAGAGAAGAGCCCCAGGCTGGGGCACATGACACCACAGAGTTAATGCCCTCAGCTGGCCTGAGAGCAAGGGAGTGTGCAGGGCAGATTTTGTGTGAGCAAACAGGAAGTGGAAGAGCAGCAGGAGGAGGACTCTGTGTGTGTTGGGAAGGGGTGAGTGGGGTATAGTTTGTTCTGCTCTCTTTTGTCCAGGGCTGCTGGAGAATTCCAGAGAGTAAGTAGGGAGAGCTGGGTGAATATAACTCTGCCAGGCAGCTGCCAAGGCTGGCTCCAAACCCTGCCGACCTGGGAAGGTGGCCTGACAGCATCGCTGAGGTGCCGTCCTCCATCTGCCACCAATGCCAAACCAATGCTTACCCACCATCAGCTGCTCCTGTACAAAGCCGTGAGTGAGGTGTGTGTTAACGAGGGCAACTGGAGGCCCTGGCTACCTGGTCAGACGCCTCTACACCCTGCCACGTGCTGTGAGCTTCTGCACCAGCCTAGGCTACCCTAGCTGCTCTCCCACCCACCAGGTGTTGTGAACTCGTCATCAGCTTTCCTGATGTACATCTAGGCCAGCCACCTGCTGCTTGTCCTGCAGAGGTGTGTGTGTGTGTGTGTGTGTGTGTGTGTGTGTGTGTGTGTGTGT
>NW_021619010.1:0-4750 GCF_004785775.1 Grammomys surdaster | reverse complement strand
GTGTGTGTGTGTGTGTGTGTGTGTGTGTGTGTGTGTGTGTGTGTGTTCTAACCTGATCAGGTGCTCCCCAGAGTTCCCGAGCCCAGTCCTGGCAGCCAGTGGGAACCATCGATGTTGACAAAGGACTGACTGATGCTCATCTTATGATTGACTTCAATCTGAGACAGGAAGACCTGAACTATGCATGGATGGGGCCTGGGGACTGTGCTGTGCTGTTCCATTCCTATTGTTCCTTGTGACTATCATTTTTTGGGTTGGTGGGGTATTTCTTGCTGTGCTTTGCAGTGTCTTGTGACTATCTTGTGCCAGAATAGGGCAGGGCCACCCTACAGTGGTAATCCCTTATGAGAGTTCCTAAAAGAGTGATGAAATTGTAAGAGGTAGATCTTGGGCCCTTGGGAAAGGAGAAAATAGCAGAGGGATCCCAGTATGGAGGGCAGACAAGGCCCTTCTGAGAAGCTCCACAGGGGTGGCCCAGAACCTGTTGCTTCTAGTGGCTGTGGAGAGTTCCTGTGTTGTCACCCCTTTCTCTTCAATAGTTTCAGCAAATGTTCCTGTTCAATAAACTTCATAAATGTTCCAACTGTTTCTGGCTTTTTCTGATGCTGGGATGGGGTGGGGAAGAATGAGCAATAGTAACACATATTCAAGGCAGAGCCCATGAATGCCTATGCAGTTCCCTGGGTGAATGGGGGTCAGGTGAGTAGGTGTTGTATGCATGGAGAGAGAGTGTTTGCCTTATTTCCCAGAGAACTCAGGTAGGCTCCAGGAGTAAGTTAGGCTGTAAAAGGAGGGCATTGGGCATCAGGCAGGACCTGAGGCTCCAGGATGCTTAGAAATGCACTGAGGGCAGAGTGTATCTGACCTGGAATATCAAATGTGTCAGTGTGTGTGAATATATGAATATGTATGTATATGTCACTTAGTAATTGTATATGAGTGTCCATTTTATCAGTTTTTGTGTATTTGTACAGACTAATAAGTGACAGTATATTAACGTGTGAAAGTATTGAGTTTGAGTATGTGTTGTATATCAGTACACATTAGTTAATCTGTTAACACAGGAGCAAATGAGAGATGGGTGTATATGTATCTATATTAATGAATATGTATATTTGAGTTTTAGTACATATTTTCAAGTGTTAGTGAAAATGTGTTTTGTTGTATGAATGCATGTTTGGGAATATTAGTGTACTTGTTAATGAATGAATATTATTATGTCAAATATGTGACAGTGTGTGAATGTATGTCAGTGTTTTGAGTACATATGAATGTGAATGCAGGAGTGTGAATGGGTGAATATATAGATGCTTGTTGTTTGTGTGAGAATGAATAACAACATATTTGTGTGTTCATTTATAAAGATGTCTGAAAAGGCATGCAAATTTGTGTGAATGAATAATGACTGTTCAGATTCCATATTTCTTTAAGGAATTAAATAACAGTGTTGAAAAGAAAGCAGACCAAGATGCAATTGGATTTCAAAACAAAAAACAAAAAAGCAGCCAAGAGATCAAAACCCCAACAGAGCATGTGAATTAATGACAGCAGCCCTGAGACTAGGAAGCCTATTAGCTGGCCTTCATCACTCATGTCCCAGTCCTGGAACATTCCTATTTTCAAATTTTTCAAACACTGTTTACTATTGTTATTGCTTTGCTTAAATTCAGTGTCAGTATCTTTCCCTGGATCTCTTTATGGTTATTTGTTTTCCTTTCTTCTAAACAACCAGGGCTAGAATGGCTAGGGCACATTGTGAGGCACATAGTTCACTATGTGTAAAGAAACACCACACAGACAATAAATTTCCAAACTTACTGTGACAATTTACACCCTGATCAAAAAAGTTCTCATTTCCTGGGTCTCCCAAAGACGTTTACAAGGTCATCTTTGCATTTTTAGCCAATCCGTTGAATGATTCATTACAGGATCTTACTGTAGTATTTGACTTTTAAAATTTTTGTGACTGTGGTATTTGTGTAGGTGCTAGTGTTTGTGAATGCAGATATATATGTATGTGGAAACTGAAGATTCACATCAAATATCTTCCTCATTTTCTTTCCACACATTTTAAATAATTTTATAGGTACAAGTCTTTTCTCTGCATGGATAATTGTGCACCATGTGAATGCTTGTGGAAGTCGGATAAAGGTGTCATATCCCCTGGGACTGCATTTACAAATGTTTATCAGTCACTCAATGTGAGTGATAGAAACTGAACTGAACTGAAACTCCTCTAGAAAAGGAGCAAGTGTTCTTAACCACTGGCCATCTACCCAGGCCCATCACCATATTTTTTTAACAAAAGGTTTCTCACTGACCTGAAGCTTGCTAATTTCACTAAGCTCAATAGCCAGGGAGTTCCAGGGATTTGTCACTATCTCTCTAGTTCTGGAATTTTGGACCCATGTAGCAGCAACAGCCTTTTATCATGGGAGCTGGGAAACCAAATTTAGGTCCTAATTACGTTATCATACCTCCTTCTTTTCTGCTTCCTTTGTCCATCTAAATAGGCCCACTTTGATTACATACAGACACACACACGGAAACACACACTGGAACACACACATTAGTGCATGTGTACGGTATAAATGACATACATACAATGTAGAATCCATATATATATTTGATAGTTGGCTTGTTTTACTTAACATGATGATCTATAGTTTCACTCGTGTTAATACTTTCATTCTTTACCTCTGAATAAAAATAAGTTGTGTAAATATACCACATTTTCTTCACTCATTCATTGATCTGTTGATAATCATGTAAGCTGATTCCCTATTTTGTCTATTGTGAATAAGGTTACAATAAACAGGAATGTGTAGGTACCTCTGAAGTATGACGACTTACCATGAAGATGGTATAGCTGTGATATCAGCTTTTAAAGATCCTACAAACACGATTTTAATAATGACGCTGCCAAGAAAAGTTTCTGAGGATAATTTTATTATCTAAATTTATTGTTATTGACATGTATGGGCATGTGCCTGTTTATCCATATGAATATCACTTGCATGCAGTGCCCCTGGATGTCAAAAGAGGGCACTGATCCCCTGGAACTAGAAATACAAGTGATTGTGAGCCATCTGCTCTGGGTGCTTGGGAGTGAAGCTGGTCCCTCTGAAAGATCATCACATGCTCTTAATCTCCAAGACATCACTTAAGTCCCTTGTTTTCCAAGAAACACTGTTAATTCTTCAAGCATTTCACACATTGTATTTTGAACATTTTGTTTTCCACCTATCACCTCTCAAATCCAACCCCAACTTTCAAAGCTAACCAACTTTGTTTCATGTTTTGAACCCATCCAGACACATTACTGCTGCCTATATATAATCAGCTGGGTGGCCAGCCACTCACTAGAGCATATCAGACCTATCATGGGCCAACCCATGAGGAAAGCTAACCGTCCTTCTCCCAAAAGCTATCACTTACCAATAGCTCCTTAGTCAGGCATAGCTCTTCATGTCCAGGCTGTGATTTGGTCTGGCTTGAGCTTAATGGGTGTAGTGCATGCTGTCACAATTGTTGTAAGTTTACTGATGCAACTTGCCTCTTACGTTTATGAAACAGTCTCCTAGTCATCCACTATCTCTAGATCTTACAAACTTTCTACCCTGTCCCCCACAGTGGTTAAAGACACTGGGTCCCATACCAAAGAACCCAGGTTAGTTTCCCAGAACATACATTGTAGTTTACAACTATAGATGAGTCCAGTTACAGAGGGATCTGGCACACTCTTGTGGACTCAAGAGCCAACAGCCATGGACATGCTACACAGACATACATGCAAACAAACCACCCATACTAACAAAATAAGGAACAATAAAAAATAAACAAGTGGGCATAGGCATAGCCTTCTAAAAACCTAACCTACAAGCACATTGAAACCCTGGTCAGATTTTCAATCTCAGGTCATTTGCAGTGTGAGTGCAGCAAACGGCATGGTCTGCATACACACACCAGAGTTGACTACTTCCTTCCTGCCGATTCATGTTTCCCAGGAAGCTTCACTTACATTTCTGCACTAATAGGGCCATGCCACTGTGGATGGGCAGGTCCAACAGGCACAGAAGAGAACTCAGTGAGAAGTAACAGTTCTGCTCTGACAGAGACAATCGGACTGTGTGCAAACATCAACACTCCTGCAAAGTTTCCCTGAAAACCTACTTCTGGGGAGGAGTAAAAGAGCACATCTCTGGTCTGTATCCTCTGCAAGGCCAAGTGCTGTAGCCCTTCTTCTTGCGGTTCATGTTGTGCACTATGACAGATGTGGTGTCACTATACGGGATGACTTTCAGCTGTGTGCCCAACCAGCCCAGCACCCTGGTAACTGACCTTCACGAACGAGTAATTATTTTTCTGTCATTTGTGAGCTGTAAAACTCACCAACTCACACACCGCCACCTACTGCCTGTGACTTCACCTCTGGATATGCAGCGTGACTGCGTGACTGGTTTATACAGCAGAGAGAGTGGTGAGTGGGTCTCTGTAGGTGTCACCCCAAGCAGCAAAAGGCTCAGCAAAGAGGTGAGAATAAAAACTTGGTCGAGATTGACTTTGTCAGCTGTGATCAAACTTCAGGGTGTCTGATGCCAGGCAAAGGTTTTTGCCAGTATATTTAAACACAGAATAAGTAGGAAAAAAGTCTCGTGGTGTACCACAATCCCCAGTGCACAAGGAAGCATAATTACACCAAAACGCCACCCAGTGCACATGTCATTTCTTCCAAGAAGATGAGTTCTGA
>NW_021619009.1:1622-2448 GCF_004785775.1 Grammomys surdaster | reverse complement strand
AAATAACCTCGCAATTGCTCCGGTATATGGTGTCTCGAGTAGATTACAGGGTGGTCGCGACTTTCTGAGACTTGAGAGAGGGTCTCCCCTCTGCGGAGGTCTTCATTAGCTATCCTCAAAAAATGCAGAGAAGCCAACTTCATGCGCCTCACAGCAGGATCTTTATTCTATTCTAGCTAGCTCAGGCCCCTACAACACAACTACCATCACACAGGTGTCATTTTGGGTGGTGAGGGAGCACCTATCAGGTCAAGACTTTATAGTAAGTAGCAAGCAGAGAATTCGTGTGCAAGCATCTAATCGGAAAGCTACTGTGGCCTTTAAGTTAGTAGACTGGTGCTGGGTCTGTTATCATAACCGTAATTTCTGCTCCCCTCTGCATTGGTGGTTGCTGCGCAAGGGGTGTAACCTGAGGTGTAGGTTTGTTGGGGGAATAATCTGGAGACACTGGTCTTGTTGAGGGTATAACCTGGAAACTATGGTCTTGTTGGGGATTAGCCTAGAGACTGCACCTAGGCTCAGATTTTGAAACTAATGCTATTAGGTACCAATCTGTTACTTTATCTGTGTTTAAATTTAGGTCAGATTCTCTGAAATGAAATCTAAACTTAAAAGATTTGGGCTCAGCCAGGCAGTGGTGGAACATGCCTTTAATCCCAGCACTTGGGAGGCAGAGGCAGGCGGATTTCTAAGTTCGAGGCCAGCCTGGTCTACGGAGTGAGTTCCAAAACAGCCAGGGCTATATAGAGAAACTCTGTCTGGAAACAAACAAACAAAAAAAAAAAAAAGATTTAGCCTCTCACAACTACTCCAGCACCATCAGACT
>NW_021619009.1:1131-1612 GCF_004785775.1 Grammomys surdaster | reverse complement strand
CCCCATGGTCTGAGGAATGTTAATCAACCTCTCCCTTCCTCCTCTGAATGTTAATCCAGCAAGTTTTCTCTGACTAAGGAATGTGCCCCTCCCAGGATGTATCCTTGGACTTTGAGATTCTTTTAATTTTAAATTCAAACAGAGTCTTACACTATAATGGAGACAATAATGACAGTTATAGCTAACATTTACCAAGATAAAAATCATCAGAAAAGAATAAGTAATATAATTTAACCATCTCACTCAGTGCCTATGGCCTCCAAGAATGGTTAGTGTTCTTTGTCATTTTGAGACAGGATTTTTTTGTTTTCCTGGAATACACTCTATAGTCAAGACTGGCCTTAAACTAGAGGCAAAATTCCAAGTTTAGCCTCTCAACTGCTCGATTTACAGTGACTCACCCAAGAAATACTATTCTTCTGTTTTAGAGATGAGGAGACAGAGTCAGAGAGATGTCCTTACTATCCCAGTGTCATAGAGG
>NW_021619009.1:0-1121 GCF_004785775.1 Grammomys surdaster | reverse complement strand
GAGGACCTGATATTTGGTTCCCAGTATAACAGGTCCTCAGACCTTAGCACAGATGACTCCATGATGAAAGTGAAAGTATCCTTCAGCCTGTATAACTGCACAGAGAAAGCACGACGTGCCAAAATGAAAACAGAGCTAATCCACCAAAGTCCATAGTTCTGGAAAAATCTCCAAATGTACTAACTAACCTCGATGTTTGGCATCTGTCATTTGGCTTCTGGCTAATTGTTTTTCCTAAAAAAGTGTGTCAACCCAGGATGTGGTTTTGTGCTTAAGATCTTATATGAAAATGCTCAGGGCTCCACTGGGATCCTGAACACCAGCCAGCTAATAAAGACTTTCTATTGGCTTAAATCAATGTCTGAGTAGTGTTTTCCCATAGATAAGCCACAACATCAGCATATCATGTGACCCACAACCAATGGAGAACTCCCCAATATGGCATGTACTCACCCAGACACAGAAATGAAAAATAAAGAGTTCCACAATTAATTTTGGGAATTAAAAATACAATATGAATAGTATTTTGGGACATTTGGGGACAAGAGAAAGTATATAGTACTCAAATAAAGCAGAGTAATAAATTCTCCAAACCACTGAGTTATCATCCCAGCACTCCTCAACTTTATTTTCATTAACTATTGCAAAATAATATTCCCTGTAGGACATGTACAGTAGATATTATTTTAAAGGTTAGAAGGATATATTGTAAAATGATAGTAATGTTTATCTGTGAGGATTATGACTCCCCTAAATACAAAAAGCTTAAAATGTAGTTTATGAAATTGAGAAGTTTTATTTTTGTTTTGTTGCTTTCTTTTTTGATTCAAGGTTTCTCTGTGTAGCCCCGGTTGTTCTGGAACTTTATTTGTAGACCACACTGGCAGATTCCCACAGTTCTGCTTGCCTCTGCCTCCCATGTGATGGCATTCACCACCTTCACTGGTAAATTTCAAAATTTTAATATGAAACTGTAGAATATTTAATATATGAAAAGTTTCAAACATATTTGAAAATAGGGAAACTGGAATGTATCACCAATACTAGTAAAATGAAACATTATTTATTTTCATGGAAATGGTTGATTTGCCTGCATGTATGTCTGTGTGCTACATGTGGAC
>NW_021619008.1:0-1916 GCF_004785775.1 Grammomys surdaster | reverse complement strand
ATTATCCTTTGAAGTGCTGGGTTTGTGGGAAGATATTGTGCAAATTTGGTTTTGTCATGGAATATCTTGGTTTCACCATCTATATTGATTGAGAGTTTTGCTGGGTATAGTAATCTGGGCTGGCAATTGTGTTCTCTTAGGGTCTGTATGATGTCCGTCCAGGCTCTTCTGGCTTTTATAGTCTCTGGTGAGAAGTCTGGTGTAATTCTTATAGGTCTGCCTTTATATGTTACTTGACCTTTTTCCCTTACTGCTTTTAGTATTTTTTCTTTGTTTTGTGCATCTGATATTTTGATTATTATGTGACGGGAGGTATTTCTTTTCTGCTCTAGTCTATTTGGTGTTCTGTAGGCTTCTTGTATGTTTATGGGCATCTTGTTCTTTAGGTTAGGGAAATTTTCCTCAATGATTTTGTTGAAGATATTTACTGGCCCTTTAAGTTGGGAATCTTCATTCTCATCTATACCTATTATCCTTAGGTTTGGTCTTCTCATTGTGTCCTGGATTTCCTGGATGTTTTAAGTTAGGAGTTTTTTGCATTTTGCATTTTCTTTGACAACTGTGTCAATATTTTCCACCGTATCTTCTGCATTTGAGATTCTCTCTTCTATCTCTTGTATTCGGTTGGTGATGCTTGCGTCTATGACTCCTGATCTCTTTCTTAGGTTTTCTATCTCCATGGTTGTCCCCCTTTGAACTTTCTTTATTGTTTCTATTTCCAGTTTCAGATCCTGAATGTTTTTGTTTAATTCCTTCTTTGTGTTTTCTTGCATTTCTTTAAGGGATTTCTGTGATTCCTCTTTAAGGGCTTCTATCTGTTTACTTGTACTCTCCTGTATTTCTTTAAGGGAGTTACTTAATTCTTTCTTATAATCCTCTATCATCATCATGAGAAGTGATTTTAATTCTGAATCCTGCTTTTCAGGTGTGATGGGGTGTTCAGGGCTTGCTATATTGGGAGAACTGGGTACTGATGATGCCAAGAAACTTTGGTTTCTGTTGCTTATGTTCTTGCACTTGTCTTTCGCCATCTGGTTAACTCTCGTGGTACCTGCCCTCACTGTGTAAGACTGGAGTCTGTATTTCCAGTTATCTTGCTTATTGCAGAGCTCCTCGGAGTCCAGATGTCTCTGTGGTCTTATGCTCCTAATCTCCTGTGTGGAAGAACTCCTGGGACTCAGGCCACCTCTTGGATCTGGAAATCCTTCTGCTCCAAGTGCAGTGGCTCCTTGGCTGTTCTGAGTGCAGTGGCTCCTCGATGACTCAGGATTCAGTTTCTCCACAGGACAGGAGCAGACCGACTCTTTGTCTGCTCCAGCCCAAAGTACCAGGCAGGGGCGGAAGGGAAGTGGAATTCCGGAGGGGCGGGGTTTGGTTAGCTGCTGTGCCCTGAATGTCCCTGGCTCCCAGATGTATCTCTGGGGCTTAGGGAGTGAGATGGAGTTCTTACTGGCTGCTCTGAGTACAGTGGTTCTTCTAGGATGACTCGGAATTCAGTATCTCCACAGGACCGGAGCAGACCAATTCTGTGTCTGCACCAGCCCAAAGTACCAGGCAGGGGCGGAAGGGAAGTGGAATTCCGGAAGGGCAGGGTTTGGGTAGCTTCTGTGTCCTGAATGTCCCTAGCTCCCAGATGTATCTCTGGGGCTTAGGGAGTGAGATGGAGTTCTTACCAGCTGCTCTGAGTGCAGTGGCTCCTCGATGACTTAGGATTCAGTTTCTCCACAGGACAGGAGCAGACCGACTCTGTGTCTGCTCCAGCCCAAAGGACCAGGCAGGGGTGGAAGGGCAAAGAGAGAAAACACTTTTCCTTTAAGGTCAGAGTTACCTTACTCAGCATGACTTTTTTTTTTATATTCCATTCATTTACCTGTGAAATTCATAGTTCATTTTTTTTCTTTCTTTTTTTTTTTTTT
>NW_021619007.1:0-1092 GCF_004785775.1 Grammomys surdaster | reverse complement strand
CTATTTAGATGGTTTATTTGCTTATGATTTAACTTTAGTACCTGGTATCTGTCTAGAAAATTGTCCATTTCATACAGAGTTTCCAGTTTTGTTGAATATAGGCCTTTGTAGTAGGATCTGATGATTTTTTTTAATTTCCTCAGTTTCTGTTGTTATGTCTCCCTTTTCCATTCTTATTTTATTAATTTGGATACTGTCTCTGTGCCCTCTGGTTAGTCTGGCTAAGGATTTATCTATCTTGTTGATTTTCTCAAAGAACCAGCTCCTGGTTTTGTTGATATGTTGTATAGTTCTTTCTATTTCTACCTGGTTTATTTCAGCCATGAGTTTGATTATTTCCTACTGTCTACTCCTCTTGGGTGTATTTGCTTCTTTTTGTTCTAGAGCTTTCAGGTGTGTTGTCAAGTTGCTAGTGTATGCTCTCTCGCAGTTTTTTTGTTTGCTTGGTTGGTTGTTTTTTGTTTGTTTGGTTGGGTTTTTTTGTAGGCACTTAGAGTTATGAATTTTCCTCTTAGCACTGCCTTCAATGTGTCCCATAAGTTTTGGTATGAAGAGCCTTTATTTTCATTAAATTCTAAAAAGTCTTTAATTTCTTTCTTGACAAAGTTATCATTAAGTAGAACATTGTTCAGTTTCCACGTGTATGAGAGCATTCCATTGTCTTTGTTATTATTGAAAACCAGCCCTAGTCCATGGTGATCTGATAAGATGCAAGGGAGTATTTCAATCTTTTTGTATCTATTGAGGCATGTTTGTGACCAACTATATGGTCTATTTTGGAGAAGGTACCATGAGGTACTGAGAAAAATGTATATTGTTTTGTTTTAGGATGTAATGTTCTATAGATACCTGTTAAGTCCATTTGGTTCATAATTTCTGTTAGTTTCACTGTATCTCTTCTAAGTTTCTGTTTCCATGGTCTGTCCATTGCTGAAAGTGGGATGTTGAAATCCCCCACTATTATTGTGTGAGATTCAATGTATGCTTTGAGCTTTAGTAATGTTTCTTTTACGAATGTGGGTACCCTTGCATTTGGAGCATAGATGTTCTGAATTTAGAGTTCATCTTGATAGATTTCTCCTTTGAAATATC
>NW_021619006.1:0-2926 GCF_004785775.1 Grammomys surdaster | reverse complement strand
TAAAAAAAGAAGTACAGATTGTACATTCAGACTGCCGAATCTTCTACGAATACACACACAGAAAACAGTGTGTATTTGGTATGCGTAGATTGATTAATTTGTTTCTTAGTACTTTTAAGGATTACACTCTGAACAATCTTCCTCACACTTATCATTGTTTCGGTTATTACTGTGTACTTACTGATACATATAATCCACTAGACACCAATGCTAGAGAAGATATTTGTACTGCTGAAGATATGTCATCATACAACCTCAGCTCCAAGATACACCTTTTGTTTCACAATCATCAACTTACTATGATACGAATACGGAAACTTTAAAATTGAAATATAAAGACTACAACATTTCTTTACTATACAAACTGTGACTCAGCAGTAAGAAGCCAACCGTTTTTTCTTTTCCAGTAAAACAGAGGATACGGTTCCATAATAAAAATAACTTTGAATATAGCCCAACTAAAGTTACCTATCACTCAGTCAGAAAGTTTTATGTAGAATTCTAGTTGTATCTTCACTAACAAAATACTTAACCCCTAAAGCAGCTGTCATTTATAGCAATTCTGGTACCAACAGCAAAGCAAGAGAAACACTGGTTTAAAAAAGGGTGCAAAAGCCATTCTGGATTGTAGAACAACATATCCTAGAAAGAATATGAATAAAAGTTTGTGATTTTATATTTACTTACTCCAAAGATTCTGTCAGTGTCCAAAGTATTTTTATTGCTGTGTTAGCAATGGAAGTTTTTGGAATATATTCTCAAGGGCCACATAAAAATAGATTCAAGGAACAGATTATATTGAAATCCTAGGTTAAATGCTTTGATTAAAGAACTTTCTATGACAAGCTTCATATTTATGTGTGAAAAGTTACGTAATCTTATATGTCAATATCATGAAGTATTTTTCTTCACATACTAAATGTATTCCTCAAGAGGGAAAAAGTAAAACATCTAAAGTATATTAGATTAAGATTACAAGACCATCAAGATCTTTTGAACATGCATCCATTTACAGAATTAACCTTGTATACAAAAAGTGATTTTTCATTATAGATCATAAAGAAATGAGCTGGTGACAACTATTCTCTGCATCACATTATCAACTTACTTTAACCACAAGTATGTTCTTGGTATGCGAATAAAAGAAACACGTTCATTCACTCATCAACTAATCCACAGATTTACTTAGATGAAGGTGCAGAAATGTGAAATATGTTACATGTATTTTTTCTTTCAAACATTCCAAGCATGGAATAGTAGCCTGAGATTAAAGAGTGCTTAACTGGGCTTTAGTTATCTATACAGACCGCTTGAATTAAGCCCCCAGATTAGGACATCAAATAACAAGACCAGCCATAAAGCAGGTTGAAAGTAGTAAACATTTCATATATGTGTTTTAAAATCATTTAATCTCTATAGAAACATTGTAATCGCAACATAATGTGACAGAGTTTGCCACAGGAATGATTTACTGATTGCAGCAAGGTTGCATACAGCAGCAGGTTTGTGTTCACCCATTCATGTCTGGGCAGTAAGGTCGGGACCACTCCACTGATGATGAAAGCTCTGAAGATGATGACTGGTATTCCAGCCTCTTTCTGCTGCTCTGGAGATCTCAAACCTGAGGGAAGGAATGTTATATTGATAAGTAGGAGAATGACCAAGGCCTCTTTGTCCACAGTGTGTAAGTGTTACATCTTTCTGAGCAAAATGGGAAAGCTGCTTGGTCTGAAGGCTAAACCAAAGTTTTCTCAGATAAAGTTATCAATACAGAGACCCCACCTAATGAGAAAGGATTGTGTGAAGTTTCCTTGGCCAGAGGTAGAGTTTGAAGATCGCATTAGTCAGAAAGAGTATGTGTGGGAGAATGTGGGCATTATTGAAGGCCTCATATGTAGACCATTAATGCCACCAACACTAGTCAGAGATGTATGAACAGGGATCAGGGGATCAGAGGTGAGAGGTCTGAATCTTGTCGAGGCATATGGGAAAGAAGTGAGACCCCAAGAGCCATGGAGAAAATACAAGATCCCCAGGATCACAGGTGAAATATTTGAGGGCTTCTTGGGGACAGAGTGGAAATCTTTGACCCTTTTATAGAGGTAAACAAACACATTTGGTTGGGTAGAGTTTGAAATTTGCATGGTCTTTCCTTGACATAAGATCCAAGCCCCAGACTACCTCATGCAATGCAGCACATTCCAGGTACTGCCTTATCAGCTAGCAGCTCCTCCTCAGAGACATCTGTCTGCTGTAGTGAATGTGGTGCCGGGTCGGGCAGCAGTCTGAGCACTCATCAGAAAACCTGGCTGACAGTCCCACAGTGGTTCTCCTTCTTAAGCATATTTTCAGCTGTGGCGTCTAGGAATGAAATGTGGGGAACACATCATTTTGTTTTCTGACTTGAGGCAGTGAGCTTCTGTTCTGGGCTGCACTTGCTAAGCTTAGGCTCTGGAACTTTAAGCATGGGAGGTCTGGAGGTCCCTTCAGGTGGATTGAACTATTATAGGTCCTAAAGATAGGGAGGGGAATATATGAGGATTCTACACCAGAGGAGGACAATGAGATGTCCTCCTTGGTTAGAAAGGCATATTTGAAGATGGCCTGGGGAAAATGAATTCTGAGACCCACTGGAAAATCAGAGGCAAGAGTTTGGAATTCCTTTGGTCACAACAGAAGGATCTGAGGCCCAATTAAATACATAGTGAGTACACTCCCACAGAAGAAAATTTTGAAGTTCTGAGAACACGTTGGATATTGGTGGACTGTAGTTCCCTATTAGAACAGGCAAGCTTGGGATCCTTTGGTGAGAAGAGGCATATTTTGGGTATAATTAGGGAGAGGAAATAGTCTAAAAGCCAATTCAGTAAAAGGGGGTACTCAGAGTACTTTGGGTAAGGGGAGAGATATCCAATTTCCCTGTGTG
>NW_021619005.1:5204-6928 GCF_004785775.1 Grammomys surdaster | reverse complement strand
TAGCTCAGGGGTAGGGAAAATGTCATCCCAGCAGCCCTTCCTCATGGAATGCAACCATTTTGTCTACCTGGTCTTTTTTATTGATCATTTAACCTCTAGGACTCTTGATTTGGCTCTGCCTCCTCCCTCTTCCCATGTGGCTCAGGGTCATGCCCATTGTCGACTCTCCATGAATCTGGCTATGCTCTCTCTTTTTTTATCAATAAAAGACATTCTATTTCAGCATACCTAGGAGGAGCCATATCCTTTCCCTCCCCCCTTTTTTTTAATGTTTACATTCACCTCCCATTAACTGCCCAGTGCTTTCAAATTCATGGCCGTTTGTGGGTTAGTTATTGTTACCATTTGACATTGACTGAAGGTTACCTGCAGGACTTCCCAACTATGAGGTAGAGATTGCATCAGTGGGCATTGAGCATGTAAAAGTAGGTGGACACAAAGGACCCTGTGCTTTGGCAGAGGCACAGGAAGTGTTCTGGGAGACTAGAAAATTCTCCTAAAAGATACAGTTCACAGACTAGGTCTCTGTCTGTTCCTAGGGTGGCAGAGCAGACTGAGGAATGCCCCAGTTTTCTAGGTCATTTGATCTCTGATTCCCCCAAGTAGAGGAGTTGCTACTATCCAATGGCCCAGTTTCATAAAGTTCATGAGGGACTGTGGGCAGGTCTAGCAATGAGGAACACTAGTGTAAGGTTGCTTCAATGTTCTTTCTAGGAGAACCCTGATACAGATGTAGGGAGCTCTGAGGAAATCTTCAAGCCAGGTGATGATGAGTTTGGGAGCTAATGTCCACAAGCAAGAAGGAGCAGACCTGCTGAGCTATGAGAGTTTGATCTGCTGGGACTGAGACCAATCATGGACAAATTGTGAACTTGTTGGTCCATGTGTGAAAAGACTGAGGTTGCAGACAAACTCTATTTTTCTTTTAGATTCGATTTTAGGCTTTTACCCTCATAGTGACTCCCCACCCCCCACCTTGAGCTCTGGGAAAAACCAAGAGATATTCCTGACAGTTGGAAAAATAGACATAACAGCTGGGGCCAACTGAAAATCTTGGGATGGGCTCAGGAAACATGAGACCTTCCCAGATCATGATGCTACTTTTAGATGAATGGTCCCCTTGTGGTTAGACCAGGTGGTATAAACCAATCAGCTTAAAGGATAACATTCCTTTACCCTCTTATACAATCATGTAATGTCAAGGCTTGCATTATTTTTTCTGTATAAATCCTATTACCCTACACCTCAATTATGGCCACCTATCCTGTTTCATCAGAAAAGTTTGTGGCCCGAGCTCTAGCTTGAATGAATTCCCTCCTGTGCTTGCATCAGAGTTGTCCCAGGTGGTCTCTTTGGGGGTTTCATGATCTGTTTCTGAGACAAATGTGAGTCAGGTCACCTTGATGCCACTGTGTTGTTCCTCAAGACAATGACTTTGATTTCTCTCATGATTCAATTTCTTTAGTTAAAAGGATATACCACAACAGAGTTTTAAAAGTGTACATTTTAGTCATGTAGTTGTTGCTTTCAACCCCAACCAAGGCCTTTATGGTAAGTGTGGGAGGGGTAAGAAGGGGCACAGTCAGAGACACAGACTCTGGGAGTCAGGCAAGTGGCAAAAGCAGACTCATTTATTGCAGGAACTGGGCAAACTGCCTCCCAGCATCTCACTGGGTCTCAAGTAGTCAGATATGTGGCTGTCTCTTTTTCATTGGCTTGCTCCA
>NW_021619005.1:0-5104 GCF_004785775.1 Grammomys surdaster | reverse complement strand
GCCCCTACCTTCAGTGGCCTCTAGGATAGTTGACCATGCCTGTCTCATGTTGACCTTCCAAGCAGGTTCTTACCCTTCACTGACTACCAGTCCTGAAAGAATAGCCATCCCAGAGGGTATATCATGGTGGAAGGAGAGAGCCTAAGCTGAATCCTGGAGAATTTCTACTGCCAAGCTCTAATCACCTCTCTGTGCATCCCTCAGTCTAGATGCTCAGAAGTCAACAGTACCTAAACCATACATTTGTTGATAGAGCATTGCCAAGAGATGTGCTGTGCAAAACACTTAAAAATATATTAATAATAATAATAATATTAGTAATAATAATAATAAGTAGTAGTAGTAGTAGTAGAGGTAGTAGTGGTACTAATAGTTACAGTAATAGTAATAATTATAGCAATAGTAATAGTAATAGTAGAAGTTTGTCTCCCATTACAGCATAATATACTAACCAGGAGGAGTCAAAAAAAAAAAAAACTTGTTATTTTGTTCCTAACCTTTTCCATGCACCTTTTATCAAATGACAGAATGGGTAACCTGGGCGCATTGATCTTGGATGTAGTTCTTCTGAGTAGGACTGAATGGTTTAAATGTTTGTTGGATCAGATTCACTCAGAGTAACGGATCAGCCCGGGAATTAATTTGAACTTGATAGCGTATAAGGCAAAAGTCATGAATACAGGGATCACACGTAAGTAGAAACTTATCTCTAACAAGTGCCACCTCCTCAGCCTAAAGGTCTGAGGGAGAGGAGGCTTCATCCCATTCGTCCTTTTTCCTGGATGACCGGATGGCTCATACTGGCATCCATCCTGGTGTTTTAGATTTCTGTGGAAAAATGCAAGCATATCCTCACCCTTGTGTCAGCAAGGGGGCAGGTGACTGCCATTATGATGTTAGGGGATCTCTCCACTGCTCCAATGGAAAAGGGGTATTCCTGGGTAGGAAAGTCCAATGTTTATAATCAGGGTTTAATCCCTGATGATCAAAGCTGAGGAAGTTTAGGTGAAACAAGGCCTCTAGCAGGGTCAGGAGAGAGTCATGATTTGGACTGAGGGAAAAGAGGCTCTGTGTTGACAGCACTCTTTAGAATTGAAAGTCATCCCCTTTTTAAGCCTTGTGTCATCCCCTGTGGACCTAGGGAGGGAGCTGTGAGGCAGGGGATTGTCAGAGCCCAACCACAGGAGGCTGCAAATGTGAGGGAGGCTTGTAAGTGTGGAAGAGGTAGGGCAGTAGTGTCCCTGGCACAAAGTCCATGCCATGTGCACTGGGGAGGGGAGCAGGCTTGAGGTTAGCACCAGGCATTCAGAGGCCTCCGAAAGACTCCTACTCATCACCATCCAATGATTCTGCCATGGCCAAGAGAGCTGGGGGAGAGGCAATTAGGACAGGTTCATACTCCTGGTGCTGAAAATGTTTGTCATGAGTGGCAACAACTGTCTATGGGTAAGAAGATTTTAGATGAGTAATAATGTCAATAATAAGGAGAACAAAAGATATGGAGGGGACTATCCCATATATCACCTCACATTTCTGGGACGGAAAGAAAACCTTCATCTAGAAATCAGTTTATCTCATGTTCTCAGAAAGATGTATGGTGCTAGAACTGTTGCCTCAAACCAGAAGGTTTCTAGATCTTAGAATTTCATATTCAGGCCCCTAGAGAAAAAAATGGAACCTAACGGATCTTATTCAGGGCTTCATAAATTTGGAGATGAGGCTACAGATGGCCAGGTTAGACACTGTGGTAAATTAACAAAACAGGAAAAACTTGAGGAAGGTTCAAAGTGTGTGTTGGACTCAGGTGTCTTGTGCTTAGTGTTGGATTCCCATGGTTGTTAGGCCATGGCTGCATGCCCACATTGTGACTTCAGTGGAGGAAGGTCATTCTGTGAGAGCCAGTTCTTGTTCTGGTGTGCCTTGCTGCCATTTGTATTTTGATGTTAATTCTGCTTCCACAAGAGGGGCTGACCCAACAATGAGTCAATCAATTACCCAGGTGATTTCATGTCTCCTCATTTTACTGGTCAAATAAAGTCTAGAACGTATGATTACAAAATGGAAGGGAAAGGTGAGACACTCAATGATAAGTGTATATTAGCCCAAAAGATCAGAATATCCAAGATAAAATTCACAGACCACATGAATCTCAAGAAGAAGGAAGACCAAAGTTTGGATGCTTCAATCCTTCTTAGAAGGGAGAACAAAGTACACATGGGAGCAAATATGGGTACAAAGTGTGGAGCAGAGACTGAAGGAAAGGCCATCCAGAGACTGTCCCACCTGAGGATCCATCCCAAATACAGTCACTAAACCCAGACATTATTGTGGATGCCAAGAGGTACATGCTGACAGGAACCTGATATATCTGTCTCTTGAAAGGATCTGCCAGAGCCTGACAAATACAGAGGTGGATACTGTCAGCCAACCATTGCACTGGGCACTGGTTCCCCAGTGGAGGAGTTAGAGAAAGGACTCAAGGAGCTGAGGGGTTTGCAACCCCACAGGAAGAACAATATCAATCAACCAGACACTGTTGAGCTCCCAGGGACTAACCTACCAAGCAAGGAGTACACATGGAGGGACCCATTGCTCCAGCTGCATATGTAGCAGAGGATGGCCTTGTTGGGCATCAGTTGTAGAAAAGGCCATTGGTCCTGTGAATGCCCAATGCCCCAGTATAGGGGTATTCAATGCCGAGGAGGAGAGAGTGGCTGGATGGATGGGGAAACACCCTCATAGAAGCAGGGGGAGGGTGATGGGGTAGGGGGTTTCCAGGGTGGGGTGAAACTCGGAAAGGGAATAGCATTTGAAAGGTAAATAAAGAAAATATCCAATTAAAACTTGTAAAAAACAAATCCAACAGAGATGAACATTGTCAGACAGCAGGCAGTAATTTCTTGAACAACAGATACCTTAAAATCAAGTGACTTCAGTTCATAAAAAGAATTACTTTGATTCCTCCTTGTATAAGAAAGGAAATTCCAATATCTTGACCCCTACATTTTATGCTAATGGTAATAAATCAGGAAAGGCAGGATATACATTAGAAGAAGTAGGTAAGGTAGCTGACAGTCCCTACATGTCAGTTCAAAAATCTGAATTATATGCAATGCACATACAATTTGAATTATATGCAATACACATGGTGTTCTGCAATTCTTAAAAGTCTCTTAGTATAGTAACTGACTCTCAATACGCAGATTTGTTTTACACATAAAGACTGCTGAACTTATTCAGGATGATTCTGAATTGCCTTCACTGTTTTTTCAGCTACAACCAATGATCAGATATAGGAGTCATCCACTATATTTAACACACATAAGAACCCATACAGGTTTGACAGGCCCTCTAGCACAAAGTAATAATGAAATTGTCAACCTATTGATAGAAAGCGCAGTAGAGGCTTTGGAATTCCATAGAAAACACCACGTTGACAGAAAAGGTTTAGAAAGAGTTCTTTATCACTTGGCAACAAGTCAAGGAAAATGTGAGGCAATGTCCTACTTCCTCATTATATAATTAAACTCTATTACATACTCGGGAACTAACCCTAAGGGTACCCAACGAATTGCTATTTGGCAAATGGATGTCTTCCATTTTACAAAGTTTGGTAAACTGAAATATGTTTATCATACTATAGACACAAATTCAGGATTTCAATGGGCAACTTCCTTAGCCTCAGAAAAGGCTGATTCTGTAATTACACATTTGAGAGAAGTTATGGCGATTTTGGGGATACCCATGTAAATCAAAACAGACAATTGTCTGGTATATGTATCTGATGAGATGTAGGATATATTATGCTACAGGCACATCACATAATCCTACAGGACAAGCAATTATTGAGAAATCTAATCAAAGTCTAAAGGAGATATATAACAGGCAAAGGGGGACAACAAATATCCCGAGAGATAGATTACACAGTGCAATATTAACCATAAAAATTTTAAATGCTAATGAACAAAAAACTACAGCTTCTGAAAGAAATTGGATTGTGGGAAAAACTACTAAACTAAACCAGCCTGTTTGTATTAAGGATATTCTGACATCAGACTGAAAAACAACAAATGTGTGATACTCTGCGAGGTGATATGCCTATATTTCAATAGGAAAAGAAAAACTATGAGTTTTTTACAAATTGATAACACTCAGATATAACAAAAGGAGACCTCCTGAAGACCTTGGCTATGGAGAAGAAAAGGGAAATTAACACAATCAATAAAATAGGTGCTATATTCTGTGGTGATGTTTATGTGTCTGTATATGGACACAGCTCTGGAAGCGGCTGAGATTAAATGTATATACACAGCCAATAATGATTACTGGGTACAAAATTCTCATGGTTGTTATTACATACCATCCTTTAAGATGGCATGAATGGAAATTTATATTGAATTTGATTATATGATCAAACTTACTTCTGAAGAAAAGCAGTTGTCTCTCTTTATTGATTTTCATTAACCAATCTGTGCCCTCTGCATGCTCCATATAAATGCCTTTACAGAACTGTATGTTGCTTGTAAGTTTTGAATACTGTGGGATAAAAGAAGAGAAAGACAACCCTGAAAAGATCCCCACTCTGGGATGCTGAGCTTCTGGGGCCTTCCATTCTGGCTCCTTGATTGATTCTACCTCAAATACATCAAAGCTGCATTTTCTAAAGACTTGCTTCCAGAAAATTCCAGAATATCTAGCTATTTCCAGGACATATAAGCTATTTCAGACTGTTAGAGTCAAGATGTCAGCTAAGCAGTGAACTTTCTTAGCACATAGTGACTGCTAGGCAAATGATACCTGTTAGCCCTCGTTTGACCAAACCAGTTTTCCTATTTCCCTTTGGACCCATAGAATAGGATTCTTCACCCCAATGTATCTAGAAGTAGACAAAAGAATATTATTGTCCCAGTCCCTTAGGTTTGGGTGGATGGTTCTGGTTATTATATGAATTGGACATATGTTGTCATTTTAAGAAGTATTTTACAAATGTTGTAGCTTTAGACAGGGAGGAAACTAGAGAGCATAGACTCAGGAATTTCTGCATTTACCTTCCTTTTCTCTTTACATCCTTCTTAGGTAAAGGAAAGGTGTCTGGAAGAGGAAA
>NW_021619004.1:2975-118742 GCF_004785775.1 Grammomys surdaster | reverse complement strand
GTAGTGGTGGCGCACACCGGTAGGATTTGCTGAAGGAGGCAGAGGCAGGAGGATCATCACGAGTTCGAGGCCAGCCTGGGCTACACATTTCTTTTTCCTCCTCGCTGCCTCTACTCCCACTTGACACACAACACTCCTGCTCTCTTTGCATTCTCACTCTTCCCTACGCTCTCACACACACACCGTCACCTCTTACTTCACTCACAAAACAACAACAAACACAACACACACACACACACACACACACTCACAACAACAGCCCTCTCAACACTCTAGCCCTACCCCACCCTACAAAACCATCGTACAACAAACCAGCACCTCCTCTTGCCTTGCCTACCACCTCCTCACATACCCTGCCCACCCCTAGCCTCACCTACACCCCTTACCTACCCTCCCCCATTAACACTTCTCCTCACCTAGCATCACACACACCTTTACCTCACTCCTTCACTTCCTCTGTCTTTAGTTGTTTTTCATAAACACAAATCAACACACACAGAAAATACATGTGTATATACATGTTTATACACACACATATACCCAGATACATACTTTCTTATGTATACGTATGTATATATTTTCACTTTTCATTTCCCCGCTCACTACCAGGCATGTCCCTTGAACCTTGCCTGCTCTGCCTTACCCATGACCCTTTCCACACCAAGTATACCAGGTGGCTACAACGGGACATCCTGTTTACAAAAGAGCATGGACACCAACATGAGCCCCGCACAGAAATTGTACTAGTTTATAAAGCCTATAGCTTTTCCTAAGCTTTCCATCCTCAACTCAACTCTAAGAGTTTTCTGCTTGCTTCCTTGCTTGTTGTCTTGCCTGCTTCCGCGCCTGCCTGCCTTATTGGTTGTTTGCTTGATTGATTATTTAGTTTCCTTCAAAACCAGAAGACTTTGACCTGAGTTCTGTCCTCGCATTTTCAGGTCAGCGTGTCTTCAAGAGTCACTCATTGTCAGTGCTGACTTGCACTGCTAAAGAGGAAGAAGCCAGTTGTGTGTCTGCTGTTCTGGGCTAGCCTTGTCCAGTGGTGGTTCCTTTGGTGGGTGGGTATTCCTGGGGTGTAGGACCTGGAGGATTCAGGGCAGGGGGAGGTTTGGGGTGGGGTCGATGTGAGGTGGGCTGGGGGTGGGCATTATCCAGGCAAAGACCCAGCCATTTATGGCACGTTCTCAGACAGGTCCTTTCCTGCGTGTACCCCAGGAGTTTGTGTCCTCTGGTTCCAGGCGTATGTCAGGCCAAAGGGACACATAATTCACCTTTCTTGGACCCAATGCAATTTCTTTGGGACTCCAGGTCGGGTGGATGAAGCCTGTTGCTGCTGCTGCTGCTGCTGCCGCTGCTGGCGATAGCGATAGATGTGGGGTGTGATGGGGATGGGTGAATAGAAGAGTGGGTGGATGAGTGATGAGTAGTTGGAGGGTCCAAAGGAGGAGGCCTGGTCAGAGGAGAGGCTGGAGACCTGCGGCCAGTCCGTAGAGGGCCGGAGGTTTCTGGGCTTCCAGGTAAGCACTTTCGAATTCAGGATCCTTAAGCTCCCCACGCAAGGCTGCCTCTTCATGGGAAGGGATGTCCTCCGGCCAGAAGGCTCGGCATGGGTGGAGTTCCTAGGCCGGTGTGGGTGGTGGGGTGGCTGTGTAATCTGAAGGGCCTGGGCACACTTGAATCCTCCCCAATGCCCCCCCCCCCAACTATTGTGTTTACTTCAGGCTCTCCCTCCCAAGAGGGAGTACTGTTTCTCTTTAGTACTGTTTCTCAGTCAGTAGACCCTGTCCTTCTACATGGAGATGTCACGAGTACCTGCCAAAGGAGAGCAGAACCTAGGTGACCTCTGTGCCCTGTTACGTATAGGCCCGAGTCATAGCTGACTCCCTCGGACTTGTGTGTCTGCCTCAATCATTCTCCCCAATCCTGTGGTTCTCAACCACCTTCCTAATGCTGTGAGCTTTCAATAAGAGCCCCTTGTGTTGTGGTGACCACCAACTGGAAAATGACTTAGTCTCTCTTTCCTAAGTGTAACTTTGCCACTGTTCCGGTCGTTCACGCAATTATCCCTGTTTTCTATCGGTCGATGGAGGTCCCAGTGAAAGGTCCTTCCATCCCCAGGAGAGGTCTGGAGCCACAGGACCTACTGCTACTGTAGTTCCTTGAGCATTGTTTTAAGAATGAAATAATAATAACCAACGATATTGTTTTATTATTCTAATTAAAATGATTCCACCTATTCATATATTTTCAGACATTACTTTTTGAGGTTTAGTTATCAAATCCCAGAATACAGACTCTCTTCTTCTTCTTCTTCTTCTTCTTCTTCTTCTTCTTCTTCTTCTTCTTCTTCTTTTCTTCCAATGTTTTGTTTCTGAGTTACAGCTGCTCTTGAGACGGAAACCTTTAAAATTTTCCTTTCCTTTTCCACCAGGCATTAATATCTTTAGCCCACCAGATTACCTGTTCTACAAGAGGAACCACATACAGAGCATTTTAATACTCGTGTTTGAGAAGTGATAGTCATGCAGATTTATAATTGGGCCACAATTTATGTGTGGTGGCACATGTGTTTCATTCCAGCACTCTGGAGGCAGAGGTAGGTGACCTTTGTGAGTTTAAAGCCAGCTATATAAGGGTTTTCTAGGCCTGCCAGGGTTACATAGAGGGATCCTGTGTCAAAAACAAATTTAATTAATTAATTAATTAATTAATAATAGTATTGAACAGGGCATAAAGATTCACACTGTTAATTACAGCACTGGGAGGCCAAGAAAGGCACATCTGTGAGGTCCAGGCCAGCCAGTTTTACCAAGTGAGACCAGAGAGAGAAGGGGGCGGGGGATAATTTATGAGAAACCAATAGGAAGGAAAATTCTTACACATAAATCTTAAATTCTTACACTTAAAGTTTAAAGTAGACAAAATAAAATCATATTAGGTTCACAATTGTGGAAGAATTATATAGAAATGTAATATAGCCAACTTAAGATTAAGAGTGGAGTGGTTCGATAGCCAAGCCTGAGGGACTCAAGTTTGATCTTTAGGCCCCACATGATAGAAGGAGAAAATTGACTCCTTCTGGTTATCCTATGATCTCCATATGCACGCCATGGCTTATGTGTATGGACACACACAAACAAATAAAGTAAGGAGACGTGAATGAGGTAATGGTTACCAGAAACTGGGAAAGGAGACAAGGTTAGTTAATGTTCAATAAGAGGCATACATACGGAGTCTGTAGTGTGACCCTAGCTTACAATCTATTATTATAACTAGATGGAAAAAGAAAACATGTTTGAAGTGATGACTGCCTGCTTACTCTGGTATAATGACTACGTGATGTTCTCATGGGTTGAAATTCCAAGTTGTATCCCATCCTCTAACTTGCCTTGTTTTGCAGAAAGTAATTTTTATCAACACAGGTTTATGTTGTCCCTCAGTGGGCTCTCTACCTTTACCTGGTTTATTTGAGGATGAGGGGATGCCGAGGCTCTAGTTTAGACTGGCAATACATGCTAGAAATTGTAACACTCAATTCTATCGCAGCCTGGTTTTTTTGTTTTTTGTTGTTGGTTTTTTTTTTTTTTTTTTGAGACAGGGTTTCTCTGTGTAGCCCTGGCTGTCCTGGAACTCCTTCTGTAGACCAGGCTGGCCTTGAACGCCTGTCTTTGCCTCCCAAGTGCTGGGATTAAAGGCATGCGCCACCACTGCCCGGTTTGTTTTGTTTTGTTTTGAAAGATTCAAGGCCTGTGATATATGGCCCTGACTGACTTTGAATTCATTGGGCATAAGCAGTTCTCCTCCTTAGCCTCTTGAGTACTTGGAACTACAGGTTTGTAGTTGTTCCCCGTAGTTCCCACAGCAGGCTTCCCGATCATGCTTGACTGAAAGCACAGTGGCAGGAAATCACACTGTATGCTGGGTTCTGTGAGGACAGAGGTTGTGTCTTTTGTGTATTCCTTGCCAAAGTGTTTGCCAACAGCCGCCAATGAATATTTGTCGACAATTTTCTCGTTAAAACTGGTATTTAGTAAATAACAGAGGATAAGGGGGAAGAACTCTGGGTTAAGATGTACACACTTGTTGTACCTTTTGATTCAGGTTGTTCATCATTAAAAGACAAGTTCCTGAACCAGAAAGCCCTTGAACACACAAATACATACATAGTACATAACCCATCTGAAAACAGTGGGATCCAACAACTTGTAGTTCGGAAGCCATCAAAGTAGTTGAGTTCACCAATCCTGCTGCAGTTTTTAACATTTCTGGCAGTTTGGAGGGAGGGCTGTTTTGTTTTGAATCTATATGTTGAAACAGATTCTTATGTAGTCCAGGGTGGCCTCATTGTGTGTGTGTGTGTGTGTGTGTGTGTGTGTGTGTGTGTGTGTGTAGCAGGATATTGTCAGGCTACATTGTATTTGCCGTGGAGCTCGGTGATTGGGCAGTAGAAGAGGTAGGCGGAGTGAGGAGTTGGAAGGAGAAAAGGAAGAAGAGGAGGAGAAAATGGAAAAAGAAATGGAAGAAGATGTTTGGGTCCCTAGCAGTTTCAGGTAAATTCATATCAAAAGGTTAGATATTGGGTAACAATTCTAATTGTGCGGGCATCTTGTTTATTGAGCGTTTCCAAAGATATTGGATAATCTTTAAGCATTAAGAGTCTTCATTCTACCAAGAACCGTGAGCATGGTGGGTATTGTCTGGTGCTTAGCGGAGAACCATGAGGGCGGCAGGGTTGGCCCAACAGCCATGCTTTGGGGCATGATCTCCATGGAGCTGACTGGCAGAGACAGCCGCCACGCTAATGTCTCGTGGGTGCCAGGGCCGTCGCTTCTAGCTAGCCGGAGCTTCGGTCAAGAGCGGGAGCAGCGGAACTTGGCGGCTGCCCGGGAACAAGCCGGACTGAACGTCTATTTTTAAGGATTTTCCGTTTCATGTGTGTGTGTATGTTAAGTGCCTTGCAGAAACCAAGAACTACCATGTGGGTATAGGGAACCTCTCTAGCTTGCCCCCCCCCCCTTATTAGAATATAAGCCTGCATGTACACTTGCATACCAGAATTAAACTCAGGACCTCTGGAAGAGCAGCCAGTGAGTTAGTGCTGAGCCATCTCTTCAGCCATTCCCCCAACTTGATTTTTGTTTTTTTTTTTTGTTTTTTTTTTTTGTTTTTTTTTTTTGTTTTTTTTGTTTTTCGAGACAGGGTTTCTCTGTATAGCCCGGGCTGTCCTGGAACTCACTCTGTAGACCAGGCTGGCCTCGAACTCAGAAATCCGCCTGCCTCTGCCTCCCGAGTGCTGGGATTAAAGGCGTGCGCCACCACCGCCCGGCTCCAACTTGATTTTTAACATGGTGATCTTACGTTGTCTAGGTTGGTGTGGAACTCCTAGACTCAAGAGATCCTCTCTCTTCAGCCTTCCAGGAATTAAGACCGTGCACCAATGTACCTAGCTACCAACATAGATTATGTGTATAGTTGATAGCATGGATATTTAGGAGAGAAATCATCCATTACCCTTCAAAAAAAAAAAAAAAAGCACTTCACAGATTAGTTAGATGGATCCGCAGGTAAAGGCGTCATTTACTCTGCAAGCCTTGCAAGGTGACTTTAATCCCTAGAGCCCCACAGACATGTAGACGAGAACCAACTCCTCACAGTTGTCCCTGTGCGAGCTGCGGCACACCCCTCCTCCATAACAGTAAGTCTAAAAACAAAGTAAATAAATATAAAGCAACCTGTGGACTAGTGAGATGTGCAGTGGCCAATGGGTAAGATTCTTGCTGTGACAGCCTGGCAACTTGGATTTGATCTCGGAAAGAAAAGAACCAATTCCTGAAAGTTGTCCTCTGATTTCTACATGTGTGTCCTGAAAACACACACACACACACACAGACACACACACACACAGACACACACACACACAGACACACACACACACACACCACACCATACTTTAAAAGTACAGATACAAACAAGCAGTTCCTGTAAGGCTAATGAAACTAATACAATTGTGTATCTGTCACTGAAAATGTTATATTCTACCTGGGTACATATGCAAATTAGAAAACAGTGTGTGACATGCCAACTCTACTAAAGAAAGAGAAGCTGGGTCTTTTTTTTTTTCCAGAATGGAGATACCAACTGAAAAGAATCTAGCCCCCATGAAACTCTGATTAAACTAGAACTTCTCTTTTAGTTAGGACCAGAGGGGTACACTCAGCAAAACACCTTCACACACAGAGGGGAGATCACCAGAAGAGGTGCTCTCTGGTGTGACTGGTACTTCTTTTGATGTCTCTAATAGCACCAGAATATCAATACCTGGCATAAAGACCTCTTCCTAGAAACCAGGCCTCAAATCTAGCAGTTTTGATAACATTGTTGTTGGGCACACAGTCAAATTGGAAACTAGTACATGTTACTAGGGTTTTCTTTTCTCTTTCCTTCTTTCTTTCTTTCTTTTCTTTCTTTTCTTTTTTTTTTGTTTGTTTTTTCGAGACAAGGTTTCTCTGTGTAGCCCAGGCTGTCCTGGAACTCATCCTGTAGACCAGGCTGGCCTCGAACTCTCTTTTCTTTTTTCTTTTTCTCTTTCTTTCTTTTTTCTTTTCTTTTTTTTTTTGGCATCAGGCATAAAGACCAAACTGTTAATTTGCTTCTTTAAACTTGCTCTTATTTTGATTTGGCTAAATTTATTAACTGCTCTGATCATTTTCCTGATCCTTAAGGAAGTTGCATGACATTGTAAGAGTTTCACGTTTTGTATGTCTTCTAAATTTGTCAATTTGAAATATTACTTGAATAAAGGTGAAATTGTATCACAGTGGATTGCAAGGAAGTCTTTGCTGTTGTCTTGAACTTACCGTATGAGACACTAGATGGACAGAATGAACAGACACAGAAGCAAGACAGCTGTGTCAGAAAGGGTAGTCTCGAAAATTCTACTGCCTTCTTGAGACCCTGTCACCATGTCCTGGCTCTATGTGCCTTGGCCAAGTCTTTACCTCAGTTTTCTCATCTATAAAATAGAGATAAGGGTCTGTAGAGATGGCTCAGTCAATAATGTGCTTGCTGCACAAGCGTCAGGACCTGAGTGTGAGTTCCAGAACACTCCCGTCTATATATACATTCACAAACGCTCCCGTCCACACACACACACACAGACAAGCTGGTCATAGTGGTGCATGCCTTTTATGCCAGCACTTGGGAGGCAGAAGCAAGACGAGCTCTGAGTTTGAGCCCATCCCGGGCTACCCAGTGAGACCCCGTCTCAGAAGGGAACGGGAATGCTAAGATTTGAAGGCTGAAGAGATATTTCAGCGGCTAAGCACCCACATCGTAGCTCACAACCATCTGTAACTCCAATTTCAGAGAATTCGGTCCCTCAGACTCTGGGCAAAAATATGGTACACGCATACACGCAAAATATTCATACACGTTAAAATTATCTTTAAAATAAAACAAAAAAAACCAAGAGTGGTGGGGAGAAATGCATGTGTATGAACATGTATGAACATGCACATGTATGAACATGCATAAACACAAGTGGCCCCTGTTTTAGATGGTGAATCTGCCAGGATTTGCCACCGGAGGATTTATATTTAATATGGTTTATAAGATTAGGATGCTATTGTTGCACCCAGCGACTGAGTTACCTGTTGACTTTGAACTAAGTTTGTATAGTGTTTTCCTTCATGAGGTGACTCAACTGGGTCCCAGAGAGAGAGGTATGAGAACAAAGTGTGGGCTTGCAAGAAGTGCACTCCAAAAGGTCATGAGAATTTGGAAACATGGGGCTGGTGTGGCAGCAACCCACCATGGGGACTTGGCGAGTCTGGTGGAGAGATTTTGGAGCTCTGGGTCAGAGAGATTCCACAAGATGAGAACAGGCTGTTGCCATGCCGGCGATAGCATAGATTGCATTTTTATGTTTCCTGCAACAGTACACAAATACATAAAACCAGGGAAAATAGTGTGATAATAGCAATGATATAAATATCATCAGTAGGAAATGACAGATGCTTGTTAAATGTCAAATAAACAGCACAATCTATTGGTTGAGTAACAAGTATATTGAGTAGCCAACATGTTATACCTGTCAAAATATTTACCTCAGATGAATTATTCTTATGACCTAGCCATTGGTCATGTATATTCATAATCAAGTGAAATGTTTACAAAATGTTCTTTTTGGTCTTTTGGTTTTTGTTGTTATTTGGTTGGTTTGGTGTTTTGTTTTGCTATTGAATCTTCCCCTGTTTGAAGATAGTCTTACTTTTCAGACTCCACAGTCCACTGGGGCACAGACCCCCGAGGCTGATGAGGAAAGGTTGGCAAGAACATTCTTGTCAAAAACAAGGAGATCAAGGGTCATTAAGGTGTGTGTGTGTGTGTGTGTGTGTGTGTGTAATTTTTATGCTGAAGAAGCTTTTCAGAACGGAAGTGTTCCAGATATGCTTAAGCAAGAGCCCAATTTCTTGGTAAAAGTTCAGATGAGTCCAGCACTTGAAACTGCTCCCAATATCTGGAGATAAGGAATCTGGACAGGGTGAGTTGAATTTATGATGAGGGAAGCAGGACAAGGTCTTCCCTAAGGCTACACTGGAACTGTCATCTTGAAACTCAACTGGGAAAAGCTCTGCTGTTAAGTTCATTCAAATATCTGTTGGCAGACTCACAGACTTGCTGGCTGGACACACAGTTCCTGGTTTCTCTGTAGTGCTGCATACAATATGTGGCTTTCTCCAGAGCAAGGGGGTAGAGTAGAAAAGCAAAGGGGAGGGAGGGAGGAGAGGAGGAAGAAAGGGAGGAAGAAAGGGAGGAAGAAAGGGAGGAGACGAAAGCAAGACAGAGCGTGCTTTCCTTTTCTTTTATCTTACTCTGTTCCTTAGAAATGAGTCAATATGAGTTCAAGCCACACTCGGGAAGAAGGAATTACAAAAGGGCATGAATAATGAATACCAAGAGGCAGGATTGAGACATAATTCTTTAAAATGACAAGTGTGATGACATTTGTTTTTAGCAAGATCTCTCCTGGTGTCTCTCGTGTATACACATGTGTAGATATGTATGTATGTATGTATGTATGTATGTATGTATGTATATATGTGTATGTATGTAGGGTGGTTTTTAAAGTCATTTTTCAAGAACACTACATCTTTTTCTATGATACAGATTTGTGTGTGGGGAGTTCTTTAACATTGAAACGTGATCTTAATAATTGTCACTCTTTGGCTTCAGTTATGGGTTGAAGTCACTTACGTGAACCTTAGTTCTAGTCCATTTCCTTCATAATTGAGGTGGTCTCTGATAGACGTTTTGGCATCTGTATCAGATACTGAAGTGCCTGCAATATTTATACCATTAGGCAAGGTTCTGTCATCTGAAGCTGAAGATGCCAATTATTGTGAATGTTTTAAGTTCAGTGCCTAACTTACAGATTAATAGTTCTGCAAGGTTGAGTGACGAAGTTCTGTCTTTAGTTAGGTCTCTGCATCTCCAAATGCTCCTCAGGATTAAGACAATCTGTCTGAGTGATGATAATACACACCTTTGAGCCCAGATCTTGAGAGACAAAGGCAGATATTATCTCTGAGTTCGAGGCTAACCCAGTCTACAAAGTGAATTCAGGACATCATGGGTCCTGAATCCCCGTCTGTCCCCATCTTCACTAAACTTTGCAGATAGGGGTTAAGGAGTTTCCTTCCAAGATTGCGAAAGCAAATTGATAATAAAGGATACATATATTTCAACCATGGTGTCAAGTGCATTTGTTAATGAGGAAAGCAAAGCCAGTTGATTGAATCTGAGTAGAATCAAATAGATGCAGGTGTTGATAACACCCAACTGAAGACTAGGTGAAAAGCCAACAAACACTGTTGTAAAACATAGTGAGACAGCTAACTTCTTTCCTATCTGGTTGCAAAAGTCAACACTAATTGATTGTCCATTATAGGCTTGTGCAATTTATCTATGAAACAAATGAATAAATAAAATGCACATGTCTACACTTGGGCTGGTTTGAAAAACCTATATGCTCAAAACTCAGGAGGTGAAGGCAGGGAGATCAGAAGTTCAAGTCCACATGCTGACTATTGTAGTAAGTTTGAAGCCAGTTTGGACTATTGGAGACACTGTCCTCAAACACAAACAATAATCACAACAAAACATTATTTTCACATTCATAAGCACCTGTATGAATACTGGAATTTAACAACATACTTTTAAAGACGTATTTTATGTGTTTTAGCGTCTTTCCCACATGAATATGTTCTCACTTGCATGTCTAGTGTCCATGGAGGACAGGAGTGGGTGTTCCAGGATCTCCTGGAACTAAGAGCCATGTCATAGGTGGTGGAAACGGAACCCATGTCCTCTAAAAGAGTAGCCAGTACTCTTAATCTCTGAGCTACCACTAAGTCCCATAACTCATTAGCTTTTAAAATTTTATATTTAGTGTTCATTTAAGTGTGAAAGTAAACTGCTAAAGACACTTGCCAACAAGCTCAATGACCTGAGATCTATCCACATGTGGAAACAGCAAACCAACCCTTCCAAGTACCCTCTGTCTATACTTCAGCAATGGCATGCGTACACTCACACAGATACACACAAGCACACTAAATAAATACACGTAATTTTTTAAAATCTGAGGGCCATAGAAGTAGTTCAGTGTTGCAGCTGGGTGTGCAGTAGGCAAAGGCAAGAGGATCTCTTAGAGTTGGAAGCTTAGCTTGGTCTATATAGTGAGTTCCAGGATAGCCAGAGATACACTATTAGACCTTCTCTCAAAACAAAACAACAGTAACAGAATAATTGCTGGGTGGCACGCACCTACAATCCCAGCACTTGGGAGGCAGAGGCAGGAGGAGCTCTATGAGTTCAGCCTGGTCTACAGATTGAGCTTCAGGACAGTCAGGACTGAAGAGAAGCCCTGTCTCAAAAACAAAACAAAACAAAGCACCACCACCAAACAAACTAGCAAAAAAAAAAAAAAAAAATACATGTTGCTTTTGCAAAAGACTAGAATTCAGTTCCAGTTTAGACAGTTCACAACTGCCTCCAAATCCAGCTGTGAAGAATCAGATGCCCTCTTCTGGACTCCATAAACACCCCCTTCCATCTCACCCTCCCCTTCCCACCACCACCTCATACTAAGAAAAACATAGTGCATTCTTAAGTGGTCACTGGACTCGAAATCCTGAGGAGTAATGTAAACACTGTCAATAATTTCATGTGTTATCTTTGAGATGTTTTCTCCATCCACACACAATTATAGAAGTAGAGATATTTTGAAAGGGGACAAGTGGTAAACGCTTATACAGGGAGTTTAAGGTCAGCCTAGGCTGTGTAAGATGGGTCTGTCACAAAAATCCAAACTGTATCAAATCATATCAGGACAGTGCGTCAGGCACACAAGCTTGTGCTATCAATATCTGGGAAAGATGGTTTCTTCTAGAAGGGCTTCCCCTCCCCTATAATTGCTTACAGTGGAAGCTCACTGTTGTTTAATAGAAATGAATATATTCTTTAGTAAGTTCAAAGCTGATTAAAACACTAAACACTTTGTAGTGTTTTAATTAAATGATTCTTTTTTTGCATATTTTTTTCTTTCCAGACACTTTGAAGGTTAATACATGTGTGTAACTAGAAAGTTAATCTTACCAGAATACTTATAAACAAGTAATCTCTTTTTTAAAAGTTTGCTACTGATTTCATGGACTAATGTAATCTTAACGTTCCCCAGTTGCTAGCCACAATAGCTCGAGTCAGTCAAGTATGGGTGTGGAGGGACAGTGTTAAACAAGTTAACAATAACCGACAACCTCAGACCAACTAAACAGTAATGCCAGTCTCTGACTATTTATAATTCCTATCTAAGATCTTTTCTAATTAAGGAGATTTTTTTTAGGGTCTATGCCATAATCATTAAAAATAAAACGCATAAAATCAGCACGCCAAATGTGATGAAAATGAAACAGTTACACTCTCACAAGAGAATTAGGTTAACCACCAAGCTTTTTGCGTTTCAGTTTTTTTACAAATGCATTGTGGGTAGAGCCTAACTAAATATGAAAGTAAACCCAGAGGGCTGTGGGCAGCCACGAGGGCTGCAAGAGATCTCCTGGGAACTCTCACCCTGCCCCAGTAGGTAAGGCAAAATAAGGAAACTGAGTCAAGAGCCTGCTCTGATGGAAACGTGGAGCGGGAGGCAGAACCTCTGAGAACTGGAAGTATCCTGGGGTCCGGAGGCTTGTGGGTTAGGCAGCCTGGCCTTTAGGGGCGGGGCCTGGCATGTGCACTGCAAGGGTAGTCCTAGGGTGGAGATAAAGAGTCGCATCACCAAGGATCCGAGCCTTCTGCAAGCCTCTGTGCGTGTAAAAATCCCCTTTATGCGTGATTTTCCCTTTTAAGTCCCTCCCCGTATTACTCATGGCTTCTTGCCCACTATAGAACTGAGTCAGTGACTTTTCAAAAAAATTAAATATGTATGAGAGTAAGGACAAAGAGAGAGATTACCTATACTTCACTGTTGCAAATTAAAAACTGCCAGAATAACAAGAAGTTATATTCCATAAGAAAGGGTATTTCCCCTGAAGATGTGGGTTGGATCTGGGTATTTTTGTCAGGTATGAATTAAGCCCGAAACTATAATATGAAACAGAGCTCACACAGAAACCTTTCTCAGGATGGTTTTGTTGTTGTTGTTGTTTTTGTCTTTGTTGTTGTTTATTTATTTTAGAATTGTGGGGTTGGGAAAGTGGCTCTGAGATGGGACATTTGAAGATACATAGAAGTTTCTAATACACACATACACATGCACACACACGCACGCATGCCCGCACGCACGCCTTATTGGGAAATTTTGGTAGAGTTTTTCCACTGAGTCAAAATAAAGCAGTTCATTGAAAATATTTCTTAGGTTTTTCCTAGTAGGTTAATGTTCTTCCTGTGAAGTCAAAGCCAGCAAATTATTCAGAAAAAAAGGGGGGGGGGCAGGTGGCTTCGTAAACCTCTACTGTAATGAATGGGGAGAGTAGAAATGGGTCGTAAGGGTTGCGTTGGGAATTTCAGAAACGTGAATGAAACCCTAAATTTAAGTTAACATTTAAAAGTTGTCCTAGATAAAATTATAGTACCGGAGCTGGAGAGATGGTTCAGCCATTGTAGTTGCTTGCTGCTCTTACGGAGGACCAGAGTTCAGTTCCCATCAAGCAGTTTGTAATGGCTTGTAACATCAGCTCCCAAGGATCTGACACCCTCTTCTGGCCCTCACTTGCCCATATCCACAGAGACACATGCACATAATTGCAGATAGGAAAAATAAAACTACTGGCTTTGCAGAGGACCCAGATTCTATTTCAAGCACCCATGTGGCAGCTCACAATTGTCTATAACTCCAGTTCTAGGAGATCCAATACCCTTTTCTGGTCACCTCAGGCATTGCATACTTGTAGAACCCAGACATTCATACCAGCACCCATACGCATAAAATAATAAAACTTTTAAAAATTAAACGATGATACCAAAAGCTTAGAGATAAGTTAGATGACTCAATGATTTTAAAAACATATAACTTAGCAAAAATTTTAGGAATGTTGTCAAATGCTATGTCTTATTTTCTTTTTAAAAAGATATATTTATTTATGCGTATATGTGTGGGTGTTCATGGCTTTAGGTGTAGAGATATCAGATCCCTCAGAACTGAAGATAAAGGCATTTTGTGGGTCATCTGGCTTATTGTGTGTCTGGGATCCAAACTCTGGGCCTCATGACTGTAACACTGAGTCATCAGTTCACAGATGCTGTATGCTGATTAGAACCAATAAAAACTATAACTGTGGAGATTTTGTCGTCTAACTAAAATGAGAATTAATACTAATCATAGTAGTTTGTCTAATAACTTACATGTTTCTTCATATTATATCTATAAATCCCAGGCCGGCCAAATCTACATACTGAGGCCATCTCTTTAAAAACCCAATGACAGCAACAACCACACCACACCACACCACACCACACCACAGATTCAATATTATGTAGCCTTGAAATCTCCACCATAAAAAATTTAGTTTTTTAAAAAAGATTTTTCTTAATGTGGATAGGTGTTTTGGTTTCATGTATTTACATGCACCACACAAGTCTGGTGACCACAGAAGTCAGAAGGTGACTTTCATCCCATGAAACTGGATTCACAGATGGCTGTGAGCTGCCATGTGGGTGTTAGGAATTGAACCTGGGTACTCTGAAGGAACAGTCAGTGCTCTTAACCACTGAGCCATCTCTCTGATCCTTCCTATATTACTTTTTAATCTAGTCTCAGACAAGTTCTTAGGAAAACAGCAGAAGGCATCTAAATGCTTTGTCACAATATTACAGGAGTGACCTCTAACCCAGTTCTAATAATATTCCCCTCTAAAATCTCTTGAACCGGACTCCATTGCCCTCAGTACCAATGTCTTTTGTTTTTTTTTTTTCATTTGTTTTGTTTTTTGAGACAGGGTTCCTCTGTGTAGCCCTGGCTATTCTGGAACTCACTCTGTAGACCAGGCTGGCCTCGAACTCAGAAATCCGCCTGCCTCTGCCTCCTAAGTGCTGGGATTAAAGGTGTGCGCCACCACTGCCTGGCTTGTACCAATGTCTTTTTAAGCTCCTACTAGGATGGCCCTTTAAGCTCAACTTAATGATCTATTAAACTGCCTTTTCTAGTCTATAGTTCCAAAGTCTTCTACTACATTCCTTTACAAAAAAAAAACGGTCAAGTTCTTCACAATAACACCCCATTCCTAGTACCAACTTCTGTATTAGTTACTATTGTTGCTGTGATAAAACACTTGACTAATGCAACTTACTGAATAATTCAGGTTTTTGTGTCCACGGCGATAGTAGCTAATCACAGCGGGAAAGCATGGCAGCAAGCAGCAGGCATGGCTGCTGGAGCAGGAAGCCCAGAACTTATAAAGTCTCATAAACAAACAAATAACAAACAAACAAACAAAAATGAATGAGGGGACAGGAATGAGCTATGAGGTCACTTTGTTGGTGGGATCACTCCTAAGTGTCCCAGGAGGAAGCCAACAGGCACTAACTGGCATACCAAGGTGCAGCTGCAGCTACTCTTGCTTTTCAGAGACCAAGGAGGATCAAAGGGGAAGTGGAAAACAAACTGTTGCCTCTGTGAGTGGAAAAGAGTGTTTCGTGGCTGCTGTAGCAAATTAACACTAAGTGGGTGGGTTAAGGCTGCTGTAGCAAATCAGCACTAAGTGGGTGGGTTAAGAGAGCACACGTTTATCCTTCCACAGTTCTGAAGCTGTCAATCTGAAATCAAGATGTAGACACGGTTGTTTCTTCCTGAAGACAAATTTATTCCAGACCTCTCTCCTGGCATCTGGTAGCAAGCAACACATTTTTGTGGCTTTCGTCTTGCGGGTTAATCACCCAGGCTCTGCCTTCCTTCTCCAGCCGATTTTCTTTTCTTTTAAGGATGCTTAATAGACTGAAAGATTATTCTGATTCAAGTGACTTCATCTCAGGAGCCTTCCTTAAATCTGAAAAGAGCTTTTTCCCAAAAAAGGGCTTCCTATCAGGGTCAACATTCATCCAACTTGAGGAGCTTGGAATGAGGACCTGATGTGTGGAGATAGGTGTTTTGCCGCCAACTGTCTGAAACTGAATTCTCCACGGTTTCACAGGCAGGTGCCACCACTGCCTCATTCTCTGCAAACTCATGAGATGGGTTCTGAGGCCAACTTACTAAAAACCGGGCATCATAACCTTGCACCGACGTCTGAGGCCTTTCCTCAGAAGAGAGAGCTAGAGGGAATGATCTCCCCTGATAAACAATCTATCAGTACTGCTGCTGTTTTCTCTAAGATAGGCTTTATTTGAGGGAATGAATGGTTAGATGGATGGGTGATTAATTTAAATCTAACTGGTGCTCAGTGCTGAAATTCAGAAGAGATCTCACTATTGACTTCTGGAGCTGGGTATGGTGGCACTTGCCTGTTTGTGAGCAGCTCTTGCCTGTCGGCCTCCCTGATTGGCCTAGAACTCATATGTAGAACATCTGGCCTCCAAGCCCCATTTCCTGTCTTTTTTTTTTTTTTTCTTTTTAAATTTGTTTATGTGTTTGCCTGCTAGTTTGGATGCATACCACACGAGTGTCAGCGCCCACCGAAGCTAGAAGGGGAGATAAATCTGGACTTTCAAGCAGGAGTGAGTTACCTGATATGGGTACCTGGACCGTCTAGAAAACTATTAGTTTTGATAATCTTTTAAGGAGCATGGTGGGTAGACTTAATTTTTGGTTATCTTAGATGAAATTTGTTTTTTTTGTCTCATCGGCCATTAGAAAAGGAAAATCACTGCCGCTTTCCTAAGTTGGCTGATGGGCAGCGCTGAGGCCATGTCAGGGTTAGCTGGCTGACTCCCGCAGGCGGCTTTCTGCAGGGCTTGAGCCATGGCGCTTTCAACGTGTTGCTGTTCTCAGAGTGCTCATGAACTTTCGCTAGAGCAAACTACTAAGTGCTCGGTGACAGTTAATTATCATCCTGTTCTTCCTGAGTTTGTTTTTATGCTAAGACTGAAGAGACACAATGTAGTCCCAGAGTTTGTGTGTGCATGCATGGTCGGTGTTCATTTAAGAGGTGGCTGTCGTCTCTCTTCCTTAAAGAAGCAACGGTATCCGGATCAGGGGTAACGTGATTCCTACTGGATTAAGATGACCTCATGTGAACTAACTCCATCTGCAAAGGCCCTAGTGCGGCATAACTGTAGGGCTGGGCTTCAGGCTTTCAGTTGTGTTCAGTGGCACTTCCATCCCTCAGCAACATAACAAGTTACTCGCCTCTATTGCCCAGCAAACCAGACTTAACAATGGACTTCCTTTCTCTCCTCCATTTAGGAAAGTAAGTGTAGAGCTTGGTAAGTAATACTGTTTGGTGCACCAGGATAGTTCTGAGAAGGAAAGGTCTGATGGAAGGATCCAGTAACTCACTGAGGACACATGCTGAGCCATTATTTGTACTTGTTAAGGGAGGTGACATCCCATTGTCCCGACAAGGTGAAACTCAGCAGATTTTTCCAGCCCACAGAATTGCTGAAGCTGTGATTAACTTCATTTGAAATTCTATAGGATAGAGACCACACAAACAGGGTACTTTTAAGGAAGAAAGCCATATGACTACACATTGGTAGGTTTTCTCAATTCTACACTGTGGAAATATGTATTCCTAGGCATTCTTTGCTTTTCAAATAGATTCTTTTGGATTATTCTTGTGCTTCAATATCAGAAGCCCTTGCCTGGCATTTTGTATTTCACTTTAATTATCTAAAGATGATAGTTATAGGATAGAATATACAATCCGGTACTTTTTTTTTTTTAAAATCCACACATGTGCATGCAAATTTCTGAAAGATTGGACTTCTCAGTGGTGGTGAACACCAGGGCAGGAAGAGAGTATAGAGTGTTTTTTTTGTTTTGTTTTGTTTTTCTTTGCTTTGTTTTGTCTTATTTTTAAACCTGTAGTGCTGCGTACTCTGCATTGTTTGATTTTTACAATAAGCATAGATAGCTTTTGTAATAAAAGAGATATATTAATATTCAGAACTGAAGTTGATGACACAGACAAGGAAAGCAGTATTTCCAAGAGGATAAGAGCACGCTAGTGACAGAGTTATCTGTCACAGTTGACTCCGGCTTGTATGTGTGAAGGTGTGTGCTGCAGCACTGTTTGAGGGGGAAAAGATCTGCCACCCTTTGAAAATCCATCACTACCAAGATAGGTGGTTACTGGAGGAGGCGTTTGCAAAGATGAGGAAAATCTTGTAGAAGATTCGTGATGGAGTTGGGCATGGTGAGTCATGCTCCTAGTCCTCCATGGTCTACATAGCCAGCCCTGGCCAGCCAGAGCTACATAGTGAGACCCTGTCTCAACCACCACCTCCACCACCACCAACAAAGATTCGGGATATGCTGGAGACTGCTTTTGAACTTTTGTGGCATGGGCCTGGTTAATGACGTTCTAGGTCTGGGAGCACAACTCGTGGTAGATGTATTCTCTGTGTGTATGAAGTCCCCAGTTCAATCCCTAAGACCTCCAAGAAAAAAAGAAGTTAGAAAGTTCTATTTAGGTTCACAAGTAATGACTGCTGGACAAGATGAGAGCAGGGTCTACTGAGGTATGTCTTACTCCTGGAAGCAGCTGTCTCTCACTTGAGTCTTTAGAGAACCCCTCTCAAAGACCATGTCTTCAGAGACCATTCACAGTCAAAGACAAATTTTGCTCTTCTTTGTGGACTAATACTTTAGTAGAAATGAATTACTGGAAAAATGAAATGAAACCAAAACCAAACCCTCAAACTACAGGAGTCTGGAGATAGTGGTACATGACCAGTATTTGAGAGGCAGAGGCAGGAGAATCTCTGTAAGTTCAATGCCAGGTAAGGCTATGCATTCAAGACCCTGCCTCAAAAGTCTATGCCCCCAACAAAAAACCTGGTCAAACAAAGCACTTTAGAGGCGAGGCAGAAGGATCATACATAGTAGTTTGAAACTGGGAAAAGGAGAGATATGCTTTTGTTGTCCTTGATGGAGAGAAGGATGCTACCAGATTCTAGCACTTAGTCAGTGGTTCTCCACCTTCCTAATTCTGTGACCCTTTAATATAGTACCTCATATTATGGTGACCCCACAACCATAAAATTATTTTTAAAGCCAAGGTCATGTCAGGACTATGATCTCTCTGAATCCTCTAGGGAGCACCTTTCCTGTCTCTTTCAGATACTGATCACCTCAAGTGTTCATTGCTTCGTGGTAGCTTATTTTAGTCAGTCTTCATGTGATCTCTCTCTCTCTCTCTCTCTCTCTCTCTCTCTTTCTATCTCTGTGTGTGTGTGTTCAAATCTCCTCTTTTTATGAGGACACTAATCATACTGGATTAGTGTCAACCTACAATAATCACCTTAGCCTGATTATGTCCTTAAAGACACTGTCTGAATAAAGTCTCATTCACGTATCTTGGAGGTTAGAACTTCATTATTCCATCTATAGAATATAGTCCATCCATAAAACAGGGTAATAATGATTGGTTGCTGTTTTTGTTTGCTAAGTGTTGTTTAGTTTGGGGGATTGGTTTTTTTTTTTTTTTGAAACAGAGTTTAACTATGTAACCTTGTAGAGTCAGTTACTCACTATGTTGCTTAGAATGGCCACAAACTTTCAAGAATGCTCTTGTCTTGGCCTCCTGAATGCTGGGATAAGTGTGGGACACCAACCATACCCTGCTATGAATAACTTTCTCTTCATTTTGGAAAAAGAAAAATTCTGTACAACAATAAAAACTTGGAATTGACATTCCCTCAGTGAATATCTGGTTATGTCAGGAACATAAGCTAAACATATAAGAAAAAGATGCCGATCTGTGATTTTAAAAGTGAGGATATAGGTACTTAAAACTTACTGCTGGGCAAAGCAAAATGACTCACAGGTACAGGTACTTACCACCAAGCTGATGACCCGAGTTCAGCCCTTTTTACTTGTTTTCTCCCCATATGGTAGAAAGAGAAAACTTAAACCCACAAGCTGTTCTCTGACCTCTACATGAGTACTACAGATTGCACATGTACACTTACACTTGCAGGCACACCCACCACCACCACCACCACCACCACCACAACAACAACAACAATATCCATGCCAAATAAATTTAAAAATAAAATGAGATGTGCTGCTTAGAAGTGTGGCTTGCTTTTAATATGGAGATTTTTTTCTTTTCGGTTTTTTGCTCATTAATGTCTCACTCTCCTTTTTTACTCAAATTTTTTATTCTAAACCTATTCTCTAGGAATAGCAGTAGCTGACTATGTATGTGATCTCCGGCAAACCAGACTTTCTGTGTAGAACCTTTACCCATTTAACATTTTCAGACTCCTATAGTATATTTGGGGTAGAAATTATTCACATGTCCACAGACATCAGTACAACTTTTTATAGATGAGGTAACTGAGCCCTGGGTGGTTAAGGGGCCTGCCCTGTCATAAACCAGTCTGATCACGTTTGTCTATAAAATGATGCAATGCATTTAGAATACTTTTTTTCTAAGGGTTCTTTCAGAGAATTAAACTATGATTCAAATGGTGTAATTTATGTTTTTCCCACTCTGAATTAAAGAAAATGCTACATTTGATTAAGCTTAGTGCATTTCTGAGACCCAGAGATGTTGACTGCAAAATCATTTCACCAGGATTTCCTTCACTTTGATGCTATGGATTATGAAGCCAGTGTATAAGACGTTCCGTCCGTCCAACCGTCAAAGCTAAATTATGTCTCTAGTACTTTCAGTTGTATGACTTTAAAGATCCCATTTTGACTAACATTTATTAATGCCTTCAATTTTTAAGTCCCCAAAATATCTTAGTTGGGCAAGTCTGAGTCACAAAGCTCATTTACAAAAAATCCAATGAGAGAGACAGAGAGAGATTTTTTTCCTCAGAGACTTTTTTCCTCAGAAGTAGATCTTGAATTCAAGGCCTTAAACTTACTAGGCAAATAAACTCAACTTCCATGGAGTAACATCCACCACCACCACCCTTTCTGGTTTATTTTATTTTTATTTTTATTTTTTTTTGATTTTGAGATAAGATCACCCTTTAGTCAGCCAGGCTGGCCTTGAATTTGTCATCCTCCTGCTTTAGCCTTCCCAGGTAGCTGGGATTACAGGCATGTGCTCTTAGCTTGTAGAAGAATTTAACAAGGGAAAGAAGTAAGACTACTATGGGGGTGGGAAGAGTATCTAGGGAGGCAAGTGTTGATCATATATAATTTTCTTTGAAACTTGAGAGAAATTTCAAATGTTGTTATGGATAATTGTTGAGGTTGTTTGTTTGAAACTGGATCTGTCTGCTGGAATCTTCCTCCAAATATGCCTAGTCTGAAGCTTTAATGATGGTAGGAACATTTATGTGAATGAATTACTTCTCGAAATGAGAAGATACAAGCTAGCTAGGTAGGCGCACAAAGCACTCACTGGGTAAAAAGGTATTTTATAGTGAATTGTGAGGAAACAACTCAACACTCATGGTTAAAACCATACAGTCTGACACAGTAGTAACCAGATAATATGATCGAAGGCAAAGAAGACAAAGCTGAGAATGTGTGTGCTACCTGCTCAGGGCCTAATGGCAACATTGTGGCTCTGAATGTTGAGTACCCAGGATCTGGAGACCACAGGAAACTGAAGACCACATCTTTGTTAGGAAGCAGAAGTAGCAAGTTCATTCTCTGTTCTCACATCCCCAGTAACAGCTTTTGCTTTTTTTTTTTTTTTTTTTTTTTAAATATTGCTCGGTCCCATCTGTGGGAACTTTTTTTGCTTATAGTTTATCTGGCTATTTCTGGCTGTGGGTCTGTAGGAGAGAAGTTTTTATTCTCTTCATTTACCTGGAGTCTGCCCATGCCTCAGGTGCAGAAGGTGACAAGTGACCAATGGCCAGTCTCTCTCCTGTCCTTCAGCTGGCAGCAGTGAAGATGCTGGAGTGACAGCACACAGGAAGGGGAGAGGGAATCATGCTAATTTAGAATAGAGTTCTCATCTCAGGCAGCCACCAGGAACCAAGCAGTGTATCATTTATACCCTTTCCCCATCCAGGCCTCCCTCAGGTACAGAACTTCCCAGCCTCTGGATTGCCTGGTGATGCTCTTTGGTCCTCAGCCCCTGGGCAGCTGGCTTCCTGGCACCTGCCACTTACTCAGAATGCAAGTACAAAAGGCCTCTCATGGTTCGCCTCAGAATTTCAGAATCACTCAGGATCTCCGCAGGGAGATTAAGACCATGACTCATACATACCAGTGATGAAAGAAAGGGAAGTAGTCTCAAGAAGGTTTTGTGAAGTGATGGAGCAGTTCTTCAGTATTGGTGTGTACACACACCATCTGCACGTACTTGCTTCCCCCGAGGGAGAGGTCTGCCCAGCTCCCCCCGACTCACTCTCTCCCCACTTAGCCTGCTCTCTCTGATTTCTAGGGAGAAGCAAGGCAGCCCCACTCCCAGCTTCAGGAGTCCATCCTGTCATTCCTCTATGGGAAGTCTGCAGCAGCGCATACTCGAGCCCTGCCATTCCAGATTGGAGCAGAAGAGCAAGGGCTTTCTGGACAGCTATGATTTAAGAGGGCATTGAGATTTGCATCTCAATTTGCAAGATCTCTCTCAGTAGTTCCCGCCAGAGCCTGATATGGTTGCCTCTTCAGTTGTCCTGGATGCTCCTTCAGAATTGTTTTCTCCTCTCTTCCTGATCGTTTTCATCCATGGATAGATGCGAGCCCAGTTCTGCCTTTCAGCTTTGCTCTCCCATAAAGCAGATGGCTTGCAGGGCTTGGGAGAACGATAGCCCAGTGGGTAAAGTGCTTGCCACACAAGCACGAGGACTCCAGTTTAGAACCCCAGCACCCACATAAAGACAGGTACAGTAGTGTTTATCTGTACCAAACAACTGAACAGGCAGAGACAGGATGATCTCTGGAGCTTGCTGACCAGCCTTGGAGATTCAGTAAGAGATCCTGTCTCAAAAATAAAGTGGTGTCATGTATACATGTACATACATACCCACCCAAACATGTGTGTATACTACACATACAACAGCACACATACACATACATTTCATTTTAACTTCCCAATTCACTTATTAAAATTTTCTTAGAACAACCTCCTTCATTAGTTTTGTTTTTTCTTCAGGTGGCCACTCCACTGGTGTTTTTCACTGTGAAGTTTTTCTCTGCATTCTCTCCTTTGTCCAATTCTGTTCTTTAACATAGAAATATGACTTCTGCCAGGCAGTGGTGGCACACACCTTTAATCCCAGCACTTGGGAGGCAGAGGCAGGCGGATTTCTGAGTTCGATGCCAGCCTGGTCTACAGAGTGAGTTCCAGGACAGCCAGGGGTACACAGAGAAACTTTGTCTCGAAAACCAAAAATATAAATAAATAAATAAATAGATAGATAAATGAAACAAAACAAAAACAGACTTCATATCTGAAAAAGGCCCAGAGTTCTAAATTTTGGTATGTATATATAATAAACTGTTAGTTGAGATTCTTATGAATTAGTATTGTTTTTAAAAATATAGTGGACTGTGACTGAGGAAGACACCGAACATTAACCTCTAGTCTCCACACATATGCATGCCTGCATGTCTGAACACACACACACACACACACACATACACACACACACACATACACACACACACATACACACACATATACACACACACACACACACACACACACACACACACGGGATGAGGGAGGGAGAGGAAGAGAGAAAGAGAAAAAGAAACTATCAATTCCTATATGTCGAATAGTAAGGGTATCTCTTTCCTCCTCATTTCTTTTCTAGTTTGTATCAAGACCATCTAGAAAGAGTCCAGTAACACCAATTTTCCAAAACAGGGAATGAGTGTCACCGAACCTTCTCAGGAGAGGTCAATGCGACAGATGTCTGCCAGGGAACCTCTGTGCGCTGGGCACTTTCCACAGCAACTGTTCGTACTCAAGCCTCACATGAGCCAAAGAAAAACATCATTGTCCCGTCCTCAGAGGGACCAGTGGTAGCCCTGAGGAATTAAAGAACTTCCTCATTCAGGCCTGAGTTGGATTCCTTTATCTATGAACGGCGCGGCGCCAGCTGCTTCTGTATGCTCCTGCAGCCCCAACACTCCCATAGTGAGATAGGAGGCGGGCAGAAAGGGAACTTCCGGGCAGCCCTCTGGACAAACGTGGGAGCTGCAGGGCAATAGCAGTGACAACACGTGCATTAAATTAAAATATGTTTCATGAGCTCTCAAGAGCAGATTGAACTAGAGCATGTGGATAAATACCTGTGAATGATTTTATAACAAACATACCAACCTATTTTCTAAAACTAGTTGTACAGATGGGTAATCTTTTTCCATATTTCTGTTTGTGTGTGCGCGCGCTATGGAATCATAACTGGGTTTTTGAAAGCAGTAACCCTGTGTTTTCTTTGCTAAAGCCTAAATTTCAAGAGAAAGTGGCAGCGTTAAAAATAGAAGCAAGAAAATAAATTTTTAAAAAAAGGTAGGAAAAAAGGAGTTAGGCAGTGACTGAGGCAGACTTCAGTAAGATCCCGTTTATAAAAACCTCATGTTGATGTTTACATTTCTCTTTTTTCTTTCCTGACTCTAGCTTCACCTCTGAAGAGCTGGGTTACAGACAAGCATTACCATCCCCAGTTTTGAGGCTTTTGGAAGGGAGGAGTTAAATGTATTGTTATTATTTTGAATTATATTATATCTGCACGTGGGTGTGTAGCCTCCGAAGCCAGGTGTTGGGTGCCCTGGAGTGGGAGTTACAACTGGCTGTGAACCATATGACCTGGTACTGAGAATCAAACTTGTGTCTTCAGGAAGAGGAGCAGCAATACTGTTAATCACTGAGCACTGAGATGTCTTTCAACCTGTTTCTGTTTTGGGTTTTTTGTTTGTTTTGTTTTTTGTTTGTTTGTTTGTTTTGTTTTGTTTTGTTTTGTTTTGAGACAAGGTTACTCTAGCTCTGTAGACCAGGCTGGTCTTAAACTCCGCAAGATCTGACTGCATCTGCCTCCGAAGTGCTGGGATTAATGGCATGAACCTCCACCTCCTAGCTTTTTTTCTTCCTTCCTTCCTTCCTTCCTTCCTTCCTTCCTTCCTTCCTTCCTTCCTTTCTTTCTCTCTTTCTTTCTTTCTTTCTTTCTTTCTTTCTTTCTTTCTTTCTTTCTTTCTTTCTTTCTTTCGACAAAGTTTCCTGGGTTTTTGTTTGTTGTTGTTCTTGAGGCAGTTTTGTTCTACTTAGCCCTAGGAAGCCTTGAAGCCCCTTCTGCCTTAGCCCTCTGAAAACTGAGATGACCAGTTTGTATCACTACCTAGCCTGTGTGATGTGTTATGTAATTTCATATTTTTTGTTTGGTTAGTTTTGTTGTTTTTGTTTTCTGTTGTTGTTGTTGGTGGTGGTGGTAGTGGTGGTGGTGGGTGAGTTTTGCTAGGGTTTTTGTTGTTTTGAGGCAAGAGTCTAGCTATGTAGCTAGTCTTGTCTAATCTGGAACTTTCTATAGAGACCAGAGTGGCCCCCAAGCTCACAGAGCTATGCCTGCCTGTGTGCGGAGATTAAACGCCTGTACCCCATACCTGTCCTTATTTAGTTACATCCTGAAGCTCCTTTTCCTTCTGTTTCTGTTGTATTGTTTATACAGAAGCCTGGAAATGCAAAACATTTAGAAGTTTGTTTGTAATTTTTCTGGTAACTTTATTGAGTTAGAGTTCAAGTTAGCATGTTTAGGTCAGTCTTATCACGGTGTAGTCTATGGATGTAGATCCAAAAATATTCCCTCTGCTTGGGATAAATACAAACGCAGAGATACACCATTAAAAACAGTGGTTCTCAACCTTCCTAATGCTGACATCTTTTAATACCGTTTCTCATGTTGTGGTGACTCTAACCATAAAATTATTTTTGTTGTGGCCAGGTGTGATGACACATGCCTCTAATTCCAAGCACTGAGGAGCAGAGGCAGGCAAATCTCTGCAAGTTCGAGGCCAGTATGGTCTAAAGAGTAAGTTCAGGACAATCAGAGCTGTTAGACAGAAAAACCCTGTCTCAGGAAAAATTAACCTTGTTGATACTTCATAACTGTAATTTTGCCACTGTTACGAATTGTAATGTAAATATCTATGTTTTCTGATGATCTTAAACAACCTCTGATAAAGGGTTATTCCACCCCCAAAGGAGTCAGGACAAACAGGTTGAGAACCACTTATTTAGAAACTGTCAATGCAGGACTTTTCCACCTTGGTACTACTGACTTTTGAGTCAAGTTCTTTGAGATGAAAACCTTTCGTAGACATTGTAAAATGTTTAGCATTTCTTTGCCTAAGCCAGTGGATCTCAATCTGTAGGTCATGACCTCCTTGGAGTAGAACAGACCCTTTCACTGGGGTCACATATCAAATATTCTGCATATCAGATATGTACATTATGATTCATAACAGTAGCAAAATTACTTGTAGTCTCCAGAACTGTGAAAGAATACACTCTTGTTTCAATCCACACAGTTTGTGGTACTGTTGTTAGTTTATTTGGTTTTGGTTAGTTTTGTTTTGTTTTTTGTTTTTTGGGTTTTTTTTTGTTTGTTTTTTTTTTTGTTTTTTTTTGTTTTTTTTTTCAACAAGATCTGAAAACTATGTGGCCCTGAATGACCTGGAATATATCCGTGTAGACCAGGCTGCTGTTGAACTTGCAGCAATCCTGCTGCCTCTGCCTCCTCCGTGCTGAGGTTACAGGTATTCACTACTGTTGACCAGACTGTGGTTCTTTATTACAGCAAAATTAACCCACTGCTCATGTTCCTGTGGTTGACTAGGCTTCGCTGAGTTATTTTCAGTTCAAATACCTCAGACGATGGTTTAGTCTTAAGTCTGGACTGGATGCTGAAGAGTTGCATCATGGCTGCCATTCAATGCTGTAGTTGGCTAGGATATCATCTAGGGGTGTAGACTGGAATATGGTCTCTCCAAGTAGCTTGCATTTTAAAAAGCTTAAACATGCTGGAAGATTCTGGACTTGGTGGCACACACCTTTAATCTCAATACTTGAGAGGCAGAGGCAGGTGGATCTCTGTGGGTTCAAGGCCAGCCTGCTGTACATAGCAAGTTCCAGGACAGCCAGGGCTGCACAGTAAGACCCATGTCTATATATATATGTATGTATGTTAGAATGCATATTGACCATTGTAAAGAGGCAGGAAGGAGAGCTTGCAGTGGCAGAAGGCCTTGGGAAGGAACTGGCATTACATTGTTAGCTCTGTTCTATTCAGTCAAACAGAGTATAGGCTGAGGGAAGGACTTGGTATAGAGAGGGATGTGGGTTGGGATCATGTCTGCAATTACAATCTAGCACAATGATTCTCTATGAATCTACCAGAAGCAGCATGGTTCACTTTAAGCCCAAATTCTACTGACTCAGGGATGCTGAAATATTCTTTCCTCTGATAATAACAAGATTGGACTGAGGAAAATATTATTCTTCAGGACAGTTAGAGATATGTTGGGAACCAGGAATGTTGCTGAAGTCCCCAAAGTTTCTAATTTTTTTTTTTTTTTTTTGGTTTTTCGATACAGAGTTTCTCTGTATAGCCCTGGCTGTCCTGGAACTCACTCTGTAGACCAGGCTGGCCTCGAACTCAGAAATCCACTTGTCTCTGCCTCCCAAGTGCTGGGATTAAAGGCGTGCACCACCACCGCCCGGCCAAGTTTCTAATTTTTAAATTAAATTTTATCTTACTGTGTCTATCTATGTCTGTCTGTCTGTCTGCGTCTGTATGATGTGGGGGATATGCCATGGTGAGCATGTAGTTTACACAGTTGGTTCCACCTTTATGGGTGTTTCAGCAGTCCAACTCAGACCACCATGCATAACGAACACTTTTAGCTGGTGAACCCTATTGCTGGCCCCAAGATTTCTAGATCATAAGGCAGGTGGTCACCAGTCTGTAGTTATAGCTCAGAAGGCTCATGGAGACATTTCCACTCCTCTTGGTTTGAAACCATTTATTTCGATTGCTGCACTTGTGGTAATACCCAGGGGTTGGTAGATTTCCTAGTGAAGCCCTACGGATTTTGTCATAGTGGTGGCAGTGGTGGTACTGCTGGTGTTGATGGGGGTTGGGCTGTATGTAAGTCTCTTAGAGTCTTATTCCCAAAGTTATACCAAGCATATGTACCAAGCTATCTATAACTCTTGCTTGTGCTAATCTCCATAAAATACAATGTAATAGGAAACAGTCACAAGGGCAATTGTGGAAGATTGGCTGTGCAGCTTCCTGGATGATGTACCCTTAAATGTTTATTTTTGGAAGTCTTGACCCTCTCTATACAAAGGGCTTCATCATGTCTCTCGTGTGGTGTCCTCTTTAGATCTTCTGAATACAGCCCCTCATCATGAATGAGCAGAATTTGTAGACTGATGAAAAGATTAAAATGAAAGAAAATTTGAGAATCACAGACATGGTGTGCCATCACTAAGTAGATTAAAGAGCATGCAGATGCTTGCCTGGAAGAACTTCTGACTCAGAAACTTCTGAAAGTGTAAGCAAGTTCCCAGTACCCACACAGTGGTTCACAACTGCCTGCAACTCCAGTTCCAGGAATCTGAAACACTCTTGTATCTTTCTTGGGCACTAGGCATGACTATGATACACACGTGCACATTCAGGGACTCTTGAGTACACATACAATTTTTAAAAAAATAATTATTTTTAGATTTTATTTTATATATAAGGGTGTTTTGCCTGCATATATGTATACATGTGTACTACATAAACACCTGGTGCCTATGGAGACCAAAAGAGGGCATTGGATTCCCTAAGACTTAAGTTATAGACTGTGAGCCACCATGGGATGCTGGAAATTGGACCCAGGCCCCCCTAGAACAACGAGGGTCCTTAAATGCTGAGCTGTCTTTCTAGAACCCAATAATTATATACATATATATGCACACACACAAATAGAATTTAAAAATTAGAAACTTTGTGGATCTCAGTAACTTTCCTGGCTCCCAACATATCACTAAAGAATAATATTTTTCTCAGTCCAAGCTGTCATCAGAGGAAAGAATATCTCAGCGTCCCTAAGTCAGTAATATTTGGGTTTAAAGTGAACCATGCTGCTTCTGGTAGATTCATAGAGAATCATTGTGCTAGATTGTAATTGCAGACATGATTCCAATCCACATCCCTCTCTATACCAAGTCCTTCCCTCAGCCTATACTCTGTTTGACTGAATAGAACAGAACAGAGCTAACAATGTAATGCCAGTTCCTGCCCAAGGCCTTTTGCCACTGCAAGCGCTCCTTCCTGCCTCTTTACAATGGTCAATACTCATTTTTCATGTGTACTACATGAAAATACATATACATATACATATACATATATTAAGACTTGAGACATGGGTCTTACTGTGCAGCCTTGCTGTCCTGGAACTTGCTATGTAGAGCAGGCTGGCCTTGAACTCACAGGGATCCACCTGCCTCTGTATCCTGAGTGCTGGGATCAAAGGCATGCACCACTACCACCAGGCAGCAAGTTCTTTTCTTAAAAATAAGTAAAAGTAAGTTTGACAAAATGAATTTTATAGTATGAGTAATAGTATTCTTTCAGTTGTGTCAATGTTAATCTCCTGATTTGGGTATTTGTATTGCAGAAGTTTAAGGGGAAAAATTGATAGAGTTTCATTTATCCCAATCTGGCCTTAAAGTTGCTATGTAGCACAGGTTGGTCTTGAACTCCCAATCCTCCTGCCTCTACCTTTTGAGTGCTAGGATTATAGGAATGTGCATCATGCCTGTCTAGAAATAATCTTTTAAAAATGTAAACCATACTGAGTTATTTAAGGGGCAGGAGGCTTATAAACATGTTAGCAAATGTTATTTTCAAACGTTTCTGGAGAAAATGTATGTGTGTATACATGTAGCACATAGTTTTAAAAAGCCCACACTAAACTACATGCTACATATACATCTCTATGTATCTATGTATCTATGTATCATCTATCTATCTATCTATCTATCTATCATCAGTCTATCTCTTTGTCTATCCATCTATGAGTGTCTATTGTAAATAGAGAAATCAAGAATGATGAAGTCAGCTAGTTTCATAAAATACTAGGGAGCCCAAACAAACTAGAAAGTTTAATACATTGTATCTAACACTGGAGGAAGAGGGGTGGTAGAGTAGCGGAGTATCTGAATGTGTGTATATATTGGAGTGGGTAGGGAACAATAAAAACTCAACTGCACTAATTTCAAAGAAATTGTTATTCGTGCATCCTAATTCAGCAGTTGTATCAACTTCTTAGATATTGTGAGAAGCAATCTCTTTGCTAGTTACAAAGACATTTAATTAACTAAATCAGAAGAGAAAGTGAAAATACTCTGTTTTTTGTTATAGCGATTGTGAAACATATGTAAATCTCAGCTCAGAAGAAATTAATTTGACTAACATAGATGTAAAATCAAATCTAATAGTGTTGTGCCAAATGTTGTGCTAGGAAGCATTCGTGAACCCCAAAAGACCACGAAGGAGCCTTTTCCTATGTAATCATATTAGGGTCTCCTTATTACAAACTCGAGTACAGGCTTACTCACCACAGAACAACAGGAGGGTCTGATAAAGCAGCCTCAAACTCTCACTGGGACAAGGTTTTATAGAAAATAGAAGTGATGGGGTGGGGGTGGGGGGTTAGGGATGGGAGTGGGGGTGGGTCCAGCCTGGCAAGCATCTAACTGAATGTCTATTATAAGCTGACAGGTGGGTGCTCTGAAGCAAGACTGTATAAAATCACAAACTGTCTGAAAGTACATCTGAAACAATCAGACTAATCTTTGATTAGCTGTTGCTAGGAAGTAGCTAGGGAGTAACTCTGGCCAAGGACAATCCGTGGGGTCCTTCCTGGTATGTGGGTGCAGCTGGGGTTCTGCTGCAGGTCAGGTTCTCAGGCTTTTTTTCCTTTTAAGATGGAGGCTTGTTCCAAGATGGAGTAGGTTTGGTCTCTCAGTAGCACTATAATCCTCTTAAGGATCTGCACTGTTCTAATGCTCTTGTATTTGTGGGAACATAGGACACAATATTATCATTAGACACTTGGTGGGGGTGGGGTTGGTAAGTCAGATGAAGGAAAGATACTGGCTGCCCTATGATTGTCTTATTTAGAGAATACCCGTGAGGAAAGGCAGCGATGACAACTGCAGGGCTTGGACTGCTGATCTGGGAACCTGACCCCCAGAACTACTTCCTCAGATGAATTTTACAAAAATTGAGACACAGATATGGACAGAGCATGTGGTCCTGATTGTATCAGGCAACTGGAAGCTTACAGATGATCCTCTGTCTCAAAGGAGACAGAGAGCACCCTTAATTAGTTAACATCTTGTTAATGTCTGGTGCTCTGAGTAGACCTCATCAAGAAAACAGGGCAGGTTGTTTATGCTACCAATATTTATTAAATGTCTTCCATGTACAGGGTACAGTACAAAATCATGGAACTACAATAGAGAATAAAATAAATAGGATCTATGGCATCAGGCCACTTATAGGAGTTCCCATGAATCAGGTTTTCCATCTTTGAGGGGAACTCCTTTCCTCCTATAGTAAGCGTGAGATTAAAGGAACTGACAGATATGAAATAAACAGTCAACAACTAGCACATATCAAATGTTCCTTAGTTGTTGATTTTCCACTCTCACCTCTGCTTCTCCTGCAGAGGATTCTCCAGTCACCTTTGCTTACTTTAAATATTACCTACTCTTTTCTGTCAGGTTAGTTGCACAGGACCCCCCCCCCCCAAACTTTTGGCCTCTTGCTGTTATAACAGAGGCCTTAAGAACATCTGAAGTTATTCTTGTGGTACACTTTACACTGGTGCTAAAGTTGCTCACTACAGGACAAATATTATTTGGTTAAGAAATCCACCATGTAGTTCTGACTGTCCTGGAACTCACTACATAAACCAGGCTGAGATTGAGCTCACAGAGATCCATCTGCCTTTGCTTCCCAAGTGCTGATGCTAAAGGCATGAGCCACCATGTACAGCCCATGTGTAAATGATGTTTGAGCCACAACAGGGACTTCAGTTTGAAGATTTTTACCACGATTGTGCTTTAAATAATGTTCAGGTTTAATTTTATATGCATTTGAGTCTTTGAAATGGTTAACTCATTTACATGGGAAAAGTTTCATGAAATGAACTACATATTTAATATCAGAGCAAATGAACTTCTAGATTATTAGATGGTCAGGGTTTAATCTAAATTTGTGTAAAAATAAAAGATTCAAAGAAAGCATACATTGAACAAAAAGAAAATTATAAAGAAAAAGGTAATAGACATAAAGTCACCATACTATTTACAATGTTCAAGGAGAAATTCCCACTGTTTTCACTGGGATCCAGGCCTTTATTCATCCTGTGAAGCTTTGGAAAGGTTGGAGATACATTAGATCAGGAGCAGCTTAGGAAGCTGAACCTGAGCTGGAGGCAAGATAAAATGCCCGAAGGGTTCAATCACAGGCAGCCAATAAGCACAGGCTTAGCTGACTGGGTCAAAACAGGGAGGAAATTGGATCTTAAAGTCTTCCACTGAAACCTTAGCCTGACTCTCCATCCACAGAATCTAGGCTCTGCTCACCCTATCCCCTCTGTTGTCAACCATTCTGATGTTTGCTGTGCAAAGGCTTTCCCTGAAATCATCTTTAGGAGATGGCCACTGCCTAACAGAAGGCTGCTTGAGGCTCTTCTGGCTTTTGAGTTAATTCTTCCATCTGTCCTAAGCTGCAACTCTATGGGAGATGTTTCATAATTGCTTCAGAATGATTCAGGTCTTCATGAAATTAGAACCAGTGTAAAGAGCAGAATCCTGCTGATACCAAACAAAGGAGACCGTCACATCAGAAAAGAATATGATTTGAACCACACTTAGTTTTTTTTATTGGTTACTTTATTTACATTATTCACCACCCTTCCCAGTTTCCCCTCCACAAACTCCCTATCCTCTCCTCCTCCCCCTGCCTCTATGAGGGTGGTCCCCTGTACCCTAGCACTTCCCTACCCTGGGTCATAGAGCCTCCACAGGACTGAGGGGTTCCCCTCCCAGTGATGCCTGATAAGGTAATACTCTGCTACATATCCAGCTGGAGCCATGGGTGCCCCCATGTGTTCTCTTTGGTTGGTGGTTTAGTCCCAGGGAGCTTTGGAGAGTCTGGTTGGCTGACATTGTTCTTCTTCCTATGGGGTTGCAAACCCCTTCAGCTCCTTCAGTCCTTGTCCTAACTTCTCCACTGGGGTCCCCGCACTCAGTCGAATGTTTGGCTGCATGCATCCACATCTGGTCAGGTTCTGGCAGAGTCTCTCAGGGGACAGCTATACCAGGCTCCTGTCAGCAAGTGCTTCTTGGCATCAGCAATAGTGTCTGGGTTTGGTGTCTGCAGATGGGATGGATCCCAAGGTGGAACAGTTTCCAGGTGGCCTTTCCTTCAGTTTCTGCTCCAACCTTTGTCCCTGCATTTCCCTTTGACAGGAGGAATTCTGGATTAATATTTTTGAGGTGGGTGGGTGGTCCTATCCATCAACTAGGGGCCATGCCTAACCACTGGATATGGTCTCTATCTCCCCTTTGTTGGGTATTTTGGCTAATGTCCTGCCTGTTGGGTCTTGGGAAACTCTTGGGTCTCTGGCATCTGGGACTTTCTAGTGGCTACCTCAGTTCTCCCTCCTCCACTGCTACACACCTCCTTTCAAAATCCTGACCCTCTGTACTTCTCCCCCATCTCCTCCTGTATCCAAACTGCTCCCCCTTTCCCTCCTTCTCCGCCTCTCCCCCTCCCAGATCCCTCAGGGTCTTTCTACTTCCGAAGATTATTTCCTTCCCCTTCTGAGTGGGACCTTAGTATCTACACTTTGGTGTGGTCTGCTTTCTTCTTGGATTTCATATGATCTGTGAGTTGTATAATGGGTATTCCAAGCTTCTTTTTGGCTAATATTCACTTATCAGGGAGTACATACCATGTGTGTTCTTTTGTGGCTGGGTTACCTCCCTCAGGACGATATTTTCAAGTTCCATCCATTTGTCTAAGATTTTCATGAAGTCATTGTTTTTAATAGCTGAGTGGTACTCCATTGTGTAAATGTATCGCATTTTCTGTATCCATTCCTTTGTTGAGGGACATCTGGGTTGTTTCCAGCTTCTGGCTATTATAAATAAGGCTGCTATGAAAATAGTGGAGCATATGTCATTATTATATGTTGGAGCATCTTTTGGGTATATGCCCAGGAGTGGTATGGCTGGGTTCTCAGGTAGATCTATTCCAATTTTCTGAGGAACTTCCAGAGTGGTTGTATCAGCTTGCAATCCCACCAGCAATGGAGGAGTGTTCCTCTTTCTCCACATCCTGTCATCTGCTGTCACCTGAGTTTTTGATCTTAGCCATTCTGACTGTTATGAGATGGTTCCAGGGTCATTTTTTCCTGATGACTAAGGATGTTGAACATTTCTTTAAGTGCTTCTCAGCCATTCAATATTCCTCAGTTAAGAATTCTGTTTAGCTCTGTATTCTATTTTTTTTTTTTTTTTTTTTTGGTTTTTCGAGACAGGGTCTCTCTGTGTAGTCCTGGCTGTCCTGGAACTCACTCTGTAGACCAGGCTGGCCTCGAACTCAGAAATCCACCTGCCTCTGCCTCCCAAGTGCTGGGATTAAAGGCGTGCGCCACCACTGCCCGGCTCTGTATTCTATTTTTAATAGGGTTATTTGGTTCTCTCAAGTCTAACTTCTTGAGTTCTTTGTATATTTTGGATGTTAGCCCTTTATCAGATGTAGGGTTGGTAAAGATCTTTTTCCCAATCTGTGGGTTGCCATTTCATCCTATTGACAATGTGCTTCACCTTACAGAAGCTTTTCAATTTTATGAGGTCCCATTTGTCAATTGTTGACCTTAGAACATAAGCCATTGGTGTTTTGTTCAGGAAATGTTCTCCTTTGCCAATGTGTTCGAGGTTCTTTCCCACTTTCTCTTCTATTAGATTCAGCGTATCTGGTTTTATGTGAAGGTCCTTGATCCACTTGGACTTGAGCTTTGTACAAGGAGATAAGAATGGGTCAATTTGCATTCTTCTACATGCCGACTGCCAGTTGATCCAGCACCATTTGTTGAAAATGCTGTCTTTTTTACACTGGATGGTTTTGGCTCCTTTGTCAAAGATCAAGTGACCAAAGTATGTGGGTTCATTTCTGTGTCTTCAATTCTGTTCTATTGATCCTCCTGCCTGTTTCTGTACCAATACCATGCCATGCAGTTTTTGTCACTATTGCTCTGTAGTATTGCTTGAGGTCAGCGATGGTGATCCTCCCAGAAGATCTTTTATTGTTGAGATTGGTTTTTGCTATTCCAGATAAATTTCAGAATTGCTCTATCTCTGTGAAGAATTGAGTTTGAATTTTGATGGGGATTGCACTGAATCTGTAGATTGCTTTTGGCAAGATGATTATTTTTACTATGTTTATCCTACTGATCCATGAACATAGGAGATTTCTCCATCTTCTGAGGTCTTCTTCAGTTTCTTTCTTGAGACTTGAAGTTCTTGTCATACAGATCTTTCACTTGCTTCGTTAGAGTCACATCAAGATATTTTATATTATTTGTGACTAAAGGGTGTCATTTCCCTAATTTCTTTCTCAGTCCGTTTATCCTTTGAGTACAGGAAAGCTACTGATTTGTTTAAGTTAATTTTGTATCCACCACTTTGCTGAATTTGTTGATTAGCTGTAGGAGTTCTCTCATGGATTTTTTGGGGTTGCTTATGTATATTATCATATTATTTACAAATAGTCACATTTTGACTACTTCCTTTCCAATTTGTATCTCTTTGATCTCCTTTTGTTGCCTAATTACTCTGGCTAGAACTTCAAGTACTATATCAAGTAGATAGGGGGAGAAGGGATAGCATTGTCATGTCCTTGATTTCAGTGGGATTGCTTCAAGTTTCTCTCCATTTAGTTTGATGTTGGCTATAGGTTTGCTGTATATTGCTTTTATTATATTTAAGTGTGGACCTTGAATTCATGATCTCTCCAATACTTTTAGCATGAAGGAGTGTTGTATTTTGTCAAAGGCTTTTTCTGCATCCAATGAGAGATGATCATGTGGTTTTTTTTTTTTTTTGAGTTTGTTTATATCATGAATTACATTGATGGATTTCTGTATATTGAACCATCCCTGCACTCCTTGGATGAAGCCTGATTATGGTGAATGATTGTTTTGATGAGTTTGTGGATTTGGTTTGCAAGAATTTTATTGAGTATTTTTGCATCAATATTCATGAGGAAAATTAGTCTGATGTTTTCTTTCTTTCTTTGGTCTTTGAATGGTTTACGTATCAGTGTAACTGTGATTTCATAGAATGTATTGGGTAATGTTCCTTCTGTTGTTTTTTTTTATGCAATAGTTTGAGAAGTATTGATATTAGGTCTTCTTTGAAGGTCTGGTAGAATTCTGCTCTAAAACCATCTGGTCCTGGTGATTTTTTGGTTGGGAGACTTTTAATGACTGCTTCTATTTTTTTTTTAGAGGTTATGGGACTGTTTAGATGGTTTATCTGATCTTGATTTAACTTTGGTACCTGGTATCTGTCTAGAAAATCATCCATTTCATCTAGATTTTCCAGTTTTGTTGAGTATAGGATTTTATAGCAGGATCTGATAATTTGTTTGAATTTCTTTAGTTTCTGATGTTATGTCTCCATTTTCATTTCTGATTTTGTTAACTTGGATACTGTCTCTGTGCCTTCTTGTTAGTCTGGCTAAGGGTTTATCTATCTTGTTGATTTTATCAAAGAACCAGCTCCTGGTTTTGTTAATTCTTTGTATAGTTCTCCTTGTTTCTACTTGGTTGATTTCAGCCCTGATTTTGATAATTTCCTGCTGTCTACTCCTCTTGGTTGTATTTGCTTCCTTTTGTACTAGAGCTTTCAGATGAGCTGTTAAGCTGCTAGTGTTTGCTTTCCCCAATTTCTTTATGGAAGCACTCAGAGCCATGAGTTTTCCTCTTAGCCCTGCTTTCATTGTGTCCCGTATGTTTGGGTATGTTGCACCTTCATTTTCATTAAATTCTTTTTTTTTTTTTTTTGTGGTTTTTCGAGACAGGGTTTCTCTGTATAGCCCTGGCTGTCCTGGAACTCACTCTGTAGACCAGACTGGCCTCAAACTCAGAAATCCACCTGTCTCTGCCTCCCAAGTGCTGGACTTAAAGGCGTGCGCCACCACCGCCCGTCTTCATTAAATTCTAAAATGTCTTTAATTTCTTTATTTCTTCCCACACAAAGTTATCATTGAGTAGATAGTTGTTCAGCTTCCATATATATGTGGGCTTTCTGTTGTTTTGGTTGTTGTTGAAGAGAAGCCTTAGTCCGTGGTGATCTGATAGGATACATGGGATTATTTCAATCTTCTTGTATTGGTTGAAGCTTGTTTTGTGACCAATTATATGGTCAATTTTGAGGAAGTTACTGTGAGGTTCTGAGAAGGTATATTCTTTTGTTTTAGGGTGAAATGTTCTGTAGATTTCTGTTAAGTCCATTTGGTTCATAACTTCTGTTAGTTTCACTGTGTCTCTGTTTAGTTTCTGTTTCCATGATCTGTCCATTGGTGAGAGGGGAGTGTTAATGTCTACTATTATTGTGTGAAGGTCAATGTGTGCTTTGAGCTTCATTAATTTTTTTTCTACAAATGTTGGTGCCCTTGCATTTGGGGTATAGATGTTCAGAATTGAGAGTTTCTCTTGGTGGATTTTTCCTTTAATGAGTATGTAGTCTTTTTCCCCATCTTTTTTGGTTACTTTTGGTTGAAAATACATTTTATTGGATACTAGAATTGCTACTCCAGATTGTTTCTTGGGACTATTTGCCTGGAAAAAAATTTTACTTTGAGATAGTGTCTGTCTTTGTCACTGAGGTGTGTTTCCTGTATGCAGCAAACTGCTGGATTCTGTTTACATATCCAGTCTGTTAGTCTATGTCTTTTTATTGGGGAGTTGAGTCCATTGATGTTAAGAGATATTAAGGACTAATGATTATTGCTTCCTGTTATTTTCGTTGTTAGAGGAATTATGCTTGTGTGGTTCTCTTATTTTGGGTTTGTTCTGAGATTAGTTTCTTGCTTTTCTTGGGTGTAGTTTCCCTCCTTGTGTTGGAGTTTTTCCTTCTGTTGTCCTCTGTAGGGCTGGATTTGGTGGGAAGATAGTTTAAATTTGGTTTTGTCATGGAATATCTTGGTTTCTCCCTTTATGGTAATTGAGAGTTTTGCTGGTCATAGTAACCTGGGCTGGCATTTTTGTTCTCTTAGAGTCTGTATGAAATTTGTTCAAGATCTGGCTTTTAGAGTCTCTGTTGAGAAGTCTGGTGTAATTCTGATGGGTCTCCCTTTATATGTTACTTGACCTTTTTCCCTTACTGCTTTCAATATTCTTTCTTTGTTCTGTGCATTTGATGTTTTAATTATTTTGTGACAGGAGGAATTTCTTTTCTGGTCCCATCTGTTTGGTGTTCTGTAGGCTTCTTATGTTTATGGGCATCTCTTTCTTTAGGTTAGAGAAGTTTTCTTCTATAATTTTGTCGAAGATGCTTAGTGGTCCTTTGAGTTGGGAATCTTCACTTTCTTCTATACCTATTGTTCTTAGGTTTGGTCTTTTCATTGTGTCCTGGATTTCTTGAATGTTTTGAGTTAGGAGCTTTTTACTTTTTGTATTTTCTTTGACTGTTGTGTCAACATCTTCTATGGTATCTTCTATGCCCAAGATTTTCTCTTCTATCTCTTGTATTCTGTTGGTGATGCTTACTGTATGCTTACTATTACAAGAGAAAGAGCCTTTTATTTAGACCAAAATGGGAAAGTGTTGGGGGTTGGTCTGGTGCTGCTATATATTCAAATGCTAAATACTGGCTCTCAAGATCTGGTTGCCTCAGATGAGCAGATTCTCATGTACATCGAATGATGCTATGTAATCTTTGCTTGTTTTATTCTCTGACTGGTTAAATAAATGTGGGTGACAGCCAATTACTGGGGAAAATAAATGTAGGTGGGGTTTCAGTCACTGGGCTGGGGAGTGAGGAGGGCTGGTAGGGACCACAAGGAGGAAGGAGGAAGGAGGAGAGAAAGGAGATGGAGAGAACAGGAGATCCCCATTAGACCTGATGGACCAGGAACATGTGGATGGTGAAGTGAAAGTTAGAATAGCTCACAACCTAACCAATCCAGGCTTACAGCTTATAAGAAAAATACCAGGATTTTGTGTCTTTTATACAGGCTAGTTAGAATGATTCACTTACAAATGCTCTTAACCACTGAGCAATCTATCCCATTGCGTTGTTTCTCATACACCTGTTACATTACTCTCTTTTTGAGACAGGGTCTCATCATGTTGATCTGGTTGGCTCAGAACTATCCAGACCATGATGCTGGTCTTGAATTCAGAGATGCACCTGAGATTAAAGGTGTATATCACCACACCTGGTTTCTTGTACTTCTCATATAGAAGCCTGATCTTCTATATGACAGAAAGACAGTGTTCCTAGTCTAATTCTGACAACTTTTTTTCTTTCACTGAATACTCAATTCCCCAGTCACCTTTTTAGCTAGCACTGTCTGTTCATGTGTGTTGCATTTCTTATCAGTGTGACGTAGGGAAGCTTTTGAAGAACTTTTACTTTCTTAATACCCAACAAAAAGCAGACTAATTCATTTTTCTCCCCTTTGTTTTGTCTTGAACTCACATACATGTCTTTAAACTACAACATCTATCTTACAACCACGAGGTGAGATGCATGGGAATAAACAAATATACAAAATGAAAAGAAGGAAAGAGAATCAATTATCAGCAGACACATCATATACTAAAATGAGAAAGTCAGAACAGGACCTAGAATCTATATGTTGTGAAAGATCAGTTTAGTTTGGAAGTCTTCTAGTCCTCAATGGTTTAAGCTGGCAATAAATCCCATGTGGGAAACTCTTGAGTTTTCTGTTAAAAGTAAATGTTTCATCAGTGCAAGAGGAACAATGAGTCAAATCAAATGTACAGATGTGTTTCAAGACTTTGCTTGTACTGTAGTCATTGTGGTGCTTTGAATCAGAATGGTCCCTATAGGCTCATAAGTTTGAATACTTGGTCCCAGTTGGGGAACTATTTGGGAAGAATTATGAGGTGTGTTCTTATTGGAGGATGTGTGTTGCGGGAGGGTGGCTTTTAGGTTTCAAAAGTCTTTGCTATTCCCAGTGTCCTTCTTTGCCTCTTACTTTTGGATCAAGATTTAAGTTCTCAGTTCTTCCTGCCACTGAAACTGTAAGCCCAAACTAAATTTTTCCCCCCTTCGATGCAAAAAAGAAAAGAGGAATTTCAATGATTCAATGCATTTTGGTCGGTTGTCCTATACCCAGAGGTGACAACCTAAACTTTTTCTTGAATAAGCTACCTTAGTCATGGTGTCTAATAAGACAGCAATAGAAAAGTAACTAAGACAGTCACCTACATTCCATTGGCCACCCCAAGTTATATGACTAAGTGGGGCATCCCATAATGTGAGGAAATTTTGTGGAGTGAGATTTTTAAGATCACACTGCTAAGTTGATAGGAGGGAGGGAGAGAGGGGAGACTTAACAGCAATGATGCAAAGGACAAGTCCTTGGTAACAGAGGTTCAGCTTGAAATTACTGACTGTACTCACTACCTGACCAAGCTAAAGATGAAAGGAACCATCTCAGGTAGAAGGGGTGCTGGTGTTCTCCTGCCATGAAAAAATGCACACTGAATGCATTTAGAGAATTCTTAGAACACCTTGGTAATGGTTTTAAAAAAGATCATTGCTTAGTTGGGTAATGGTGGCACATGCCTTTAATGTTAGGACACAGGAAGCAGGGAAAGTTAAATCTCTGTGAGTCCAAGGCTTGGTTGGTCTACAGAGTGAGTTCTAGGACCACCAGGGCCACACAGAAAAAGCCTGTCTTAAAATACCAAAACAAACAAACAAACAACCCAAAAAACCCCCAAAACAATAAATCATTGTTCACATCTGTTGTGTTCACTTTTCTAGAGGGGCCTTGTAGTTTCTTGCAAGTGGAGGACAGAGGTACACACTAATGTTTTCCTTTTTCTTTTCTTCTTTTTTTTAAAGACAGGGTTGCACTGAACTTTAAATTTTATCCATTTGACTTGACTAGATAGCCAATAACTTTCTGAGATGTTTAACTCCTTCCATCCCAGTACTGAGGGTACAGGTATCTGTGCCACAATGCCCAGCTTTTTATGTTGGTTCTGGAGAATCCAAACTCAGGTTTCCATGCTTGTGCTGCAGGAATTTTACATGCAGAGCCATGTCCTCAGCATGGAGTCTATTATTTCTAAGGATTAAAAATAGTTTGTCATTGTTCTTACCTTTCAGTGTGCAGAAACTATGTTTTAATAGTAGTAAAATGATTTTGGGAATAGGAACATAGTCAAGTACTGAAGGAGAGATGAAATTCTAAATTAAAATAGAGTACATAAATTTTTTTTTTTTTTTTTTTTTTTGTTTTTCGAGACAGGGTTTCTCCGTGTAGCTCTGGCTGTCCTGGAACTCACTCTGTAGACCAGGCTGGCCTCGAACTCAGAAATCCGCCTGTCTCTGCCTCCCAAGTGCTGGGATTAAAGGTGTGCGGTACATAAAATTTTTGTGTTTGTGTGTATCCTAAGTTCTAGTGCCATCTGGAGACACTATGATCAAGGCAGCTTTTATAAGAGAAAGCATTAAATTGGGGGCTTGCTTACAGTGTCAGAGGGTTAGCTCATGGTTTTCATGGTGAGAAGCATGTGGACACTTGGCTGGAACATTAGCTGATACCTTTATATCTTGAACCTCAGGCAGAAGGCAGAGAGAGAATGAGAGAGACTGGGCTTGGTGTAGGGACCAAACTTCAAACTTCAAAGCCCACCCCCAGTGACACATTTCCTCCAACAAGCACTCTAGCAAGGCCATACCTACTCCAATAAAGACACACCTCCCTAATCCTTCTCAAACATTTCCTGGGGACTAAACATTCAAACATATGTCCCTATGGAAGTCATTCTTATTCAAACCACATGTATATGTGTGTGTGTGGGTGCATGCACATACCATGGCATGTAGTCAGAAGTAGCTTCTTTCCTCTCATGTGGTTTCTGAGAATCAAACTGAGGTAGTAAACTGGCAGCAGGTGCCTTTACCCACTGAGCAATCTTGCTGGTCCTGCATTTTTTTTTTTTTAAATTTAGAATTCTACTAAGAAACTATACTCCTAGCCTCCATATCGTACTGTTTGACATGGTTTCACTAAGTTGTCCAGGTTGTCTTTGAACTCACTCATATCCTCCATACCACCTTGAGCTTTCTATCCTGCTGCCCCAGCCTCCTGAGTATCTTAGATTTATAGGTCTACACCACTAGACCAGTTTCATTTTATTTTTATAACTCATAGGGCATAAACACTGACCAACCGGACTGGGTACAATCACTTAGAATAAACAGTGGTCAAAAGTAACCTATGTAGCTGCATTGATGTTCCTTTAACCTTGGATGATCCTGTGATACCAGCATTAGTTTTTAGCTCCATCACCTGAGCTTTGGCTCCAACTTCTGTTAGGTGACTGTCTTTTTAATAAAATGTTAGGTTAGGTAACAAATGTCTGACTTAGTTGGAGAACCTTAAGCCTCAAGAGAAAAAGAAGTTATTGTTCGATTAGCCCAGTAGGTAGAGAAGTTTCACATTGTGAAGGAAAAGTTCGATTTAGAAGGAGCAATCAGATAACCCAGTGTGACAAGCAGTGGGGAGGGGTAGCTGTGTGCTTCACAATACAGTTCATACGGAGTCCCAAGGAATAGCAAGTGGCCCACACCATGTTCTATGTGTCTAGTGTATCTCTTTGCTTTTTGGAATTTCCATGTTATTTTATTTTTTTTTTTTCATATTGGATTGCAGATTAGTAGTTCTTTCAAAATGAAGCCAAGTAACAAAAACATGGAAAAGTTGGTGTGTTCTTGTGGGGGGATGGTTCCATGAGAGTGATGGTAATTCCACCAGAAGAGAGGTGACTTTTGGTGATTTTCCTGTACTATATGTTTTAGAATGAATATCTTTTACAACCTAAAGAGTAGCATTTTAAAATTTTAAAATGAGGACTTCAGCATAATTCTCAGCTACACAGTGAATTTGAGGTCAATCTTGGTTACAAGACCCATGTTTAGAGTTTCTGCTGCTGTGCTGAAAAACTGTGACCCAAAGTAACTTGGAAAGGAAAGAGTTTATTTCATTCACTTCTATATAACATTTCTTCATCGAAAACTAGGGCAGAACCTGCTACAGAGGCCATCCAGTGCTGCTTACTGGTTTGACTCTCCTGGCTTGCTCACTCTGCTTTCTCACAGCACCCAAATCCATCTGCCAGCCTTCGAACAATGATCACTAATGAAGAAAATACCCTGCAGGTTTGCTTACAGATTGGCGTTAGAGAAGCACTTTTCCCAGTTGAAGTTCCTTCTTCACAGATGACTCTAATTGTGTCGACAAAATCCAGCCAGAGCAACCCATCTCAAAGAAACTAACAAGACTGATAAGTTGGTGAGATAACTCAGCAGCTAAAAGTGCTTCCATGCAAACCCGATGGCCAGAGCTCCGTCTCTGGAATCCTAAGTGCACGTGCGCGCACACGCACAAATGGGGAATAGCATTTGAAAACATTGCAGCCTGTAACAGTGGTTTTTCTTTGTTACGCTTCTAGTCCCTTCATACAGCTTCGTAAGTTATCCTTTCCAGTTCATTCCACATCTCGGAGATCTTCACCAGTACAGATAAATTTATCCGAGGTTTAATTAAAAAATTTAAAAAAATTTAACCCCATTCACTTGGTATCATCCATTTTAATAATGGCATAACACTTGGCACCAGTATAAAGTATATAAACACGTACTACTTCATACAACGACAACCCGAGCGTAGCCATTTTGTATGTACTATAAACAAACCCGAGCGTAGCCATTTTGTATGTACTATAAACAATCAGCTGCAAATTAATGACTGTCCTCATCTTTATACGCATGTATAAGAGCTTTTGTGAAAGGTTCCTAGAAATGGAGGCTCTTAGCTAGCGTGTAAACATAATGCTGGTAAATGCGGTCCAGTCTTAGGTAACAGAGGCTGACCTTAAACTCTGGATTTTCTTGCCTCCATCCTCCAAGTGTAGGGATTATGGATGTGTTACTATAACCTAGCTTAATTTTTAAAAAATATTTTTTTGTTATTATGTGTGTAGGTGTATGTATGTCACAGTGCACATGTAGCCAGAGGGCAATTTGCAAGAATTTGTTTCAATCTTCTATCATGTGGGTTCTGGGGAACTCATGATTTCAGGACTGCCTGCATGTACTTTTATCTCATGAGCTCTCTTGCTGGCCCTAATTTATATCTTTTAAAGACAGGGTCTCACTGTGTAGTTTTGGCTGGCCTAGATATCTGGAACTGTATGGAACAGGTTGGCCTCCAACTCACAGAAATGCATTGCTTCTGCCTCCTGTGTGCTGAGATTAATCATGTATAACATCACATTCAGCCAATCTATATTTTCAATAAATAGTTTATTGAAGCTTGGATAGGGGAAGCAGCAGAGACTGGGAAATTAGTCAAAGTATTGTTTAAAGCTAGTTTCCTCTACACAGCAAATTAGAGGCATGTGCTGAGCTACACAAAACATAATCTAAAAAAAAAAATGAGTCATTGACAATTCTTTTTAAGTACACTTATTGTGTTTACATGCCACCCTGCAAGTACAGTGATCAGACAACTTCCGAGAACCTGTTCTACCCTTCTACCATATATATTCTTTTTGTTTGTGAGACAGAGTCTCTTTGTGCTGTAAATCCCTATGTGGACTAGGCTGGCCTTGACCTGGAAGGCACAGAGATCTGCCTGCCTCTGGTCTCTAAGTGCTGGGATTAAAGGCACTCACCACCACCCACCATGTGGATTCTGAGGCTTGAACTCAGGTTGTTGTTAGGTCAGCAGCCAGAATCTAGCCAGCCTGATAATTCGTTTAAGATCATCCCAGGCTAATCTTTGTATGAGAATTTTCCAAAGCACAACTTCCAGTGCAACATTTAACTTTCAAACAGTTGAAAGGGAGCCATGGTTGGATGACAGTGCTAGCCTGAGAAAAGATCAAAAGACTTTAAAGCAGGAAATGGTGGTGCCAGTACAATGGATACTGAGGTATAGACTTCTCAAGTTCAAGAGCTGCCTGGTAGATGTAATGTACCAAGTCGCTGTTTTAACATTCTTTTTGGAAATCTCTACATAAAAATATTTTCTCTGTAGACAATTTTCAAACAAGTTTATTATTGGTGTCAAAATTCTCAGCTGGTAACACTTTACCAGATTCGGTGGCTGGGGCTCTTTTCCTTCCTCATATCCCTTTAATTTTCCTATTTTGCATTACATCCACCTAGGACACAAACCATTCTTTAATTTCCCCCACCTTTCTGCTGCCATTACCTGCAGTCTGTTTTGAAGGAGATAGGACTGGATGGGTTCAAGAATTGAGGCTAGTCAGGATAATGTAGTAAAAAATCCCATCTACAGAAATGGGGTTGGGGCTCAAGAGCCATCTTTTCACTGAGTTCTTTCCTGACCAAGCTGTTTCTTGGTTTCTATGTTTTATTTTTTTCTATCTGAAGGCACAGGAAACAAATTCCACTCTTGGGTTGAAAGGAAGTTCTAGTCTACTAAAAGCCTTAACTTTGTATTTTACTTTTTTCCAACCTCCAGCCAACATGGAGGGCATAACAGGTGTCAGTGGAGCAGTAGCTTCAGAGTTCAATTCTCCTATTCTTGGTTTTAACTCTTAAACTTGATTGTGAATCTTTGTTTCTTAAAAGGCCAGTTTGACTTCCACCAGTGTCTTGAAAAATCTTGGTGACTCGAATCCTTTCACTTATTTTACATGGTTTTCTACTTCATGTAGGTCCCCTTAGAAGCTAGCATTCACACTCACATGGCTGGTGTTTTTTACATACATTAAAAATCAAATCAAATCAAAACAAAACAAACACATCCTATCACTGAAGTGATTGCAAAAGTTTGTAGGACATGCCTGTATAGTATTTTCTTTAGAAATCTTCAGATTTTTTTCTTCCAGCAAAGCCTAAATATTTTTTTTCTAATTTTCCTAGCCTTCATAAACACTGTTGCAAGATACCAAATCCTATCTACATAAACAACTCATTTGCAAAGTCCAGTTATTCTATTTTTTCTGCCCATCACTATAACCTAAACTATCTTTACTAGTTGGTTAATGTCATAACAGAACCAAGGCAATGGTGATTCACTGGTGTTCATTCAGCCTTACTATTCTAACCTAGCCTTTATATTTAAGTATGTACACACTTAATATAGAAGCACTTAGTTCTGCTCACTCCTTTAAATAACAGTTCTCAGCTCCAATTATAGTTCTATGTAGATTGTACATGTCTATTTGAACTTCTTTTGTTGCCCTATCCATTCTAGGTCTTGTGCTTTTTCTGGAGCTGGGTAAAATGTCCTTTTCTAAAAACAGTTTTGTTTAAATATTTAACATTTCTTGTTTCTAAACACCTAACAACTTTTACTACAACTCTTGGATTTCTCTAGTAGCTCCATCTATATACTGATGGTCCCTAATGTATATTTCTTGATAGTTCTATAAAAAGTTATCAATACTTAATATTAAAGGACATATAAAATAGTAACCCAAAGCTCAAGATAAGCAGTTACCTCGAGTCTAAATTGCTTATTGAAAAAAGAAAAAAAAAAAGTAAGTGTAAGTTGCTGGTGTAGCTGGATAACATTTTTACCATAATAGGTTAATATACTGAGGGCTGCTAGTTTGTCACATTATAGAGTACTCTTGAGTTATTCATATTTTGCTTTTGTTTGAACATGAGTGCATTTTCTCCCAATCTTATAGATTATATATATATCAGCAGTACATGAGGAACTGCATGATGTGATGGCTATCCTTGGTTGTCAAGTTGACTGCATCTGAATTAATTAAAACCCAAGAATTAACTAAAAACCAAAGGTACACCTGTGACAGCCTTTTTCTTAATTAAATCATTTGACTTATAATCTAGATATTTTAAGGCGGGAAGCTGCACCTGCTTTTCCTCACTCTCGTTGACAAGCCCATTCCTTCATTGGCATTAGAGGCAATGTATAACGTATACCGAATTTCAGGTGTATAATGAAGTTCAGCTGAGGGCATCCAGGCTTATGGACTGAACTAACGGATTCTTGAACTTTCCCTTTACATACACACAGAAGTATTTTAGAGTGGCTTACAGGTTGTGATCCAGCTAGTCCAATAATGACTGTCTAACGGATTCTTGAACTTTCCCTTTACATACACACAGAAGTATTTTAGAGTGGCTTACAGGTTGTGATCCAGCTAGTCCAATAATGACTGTCTACCAACGGAAAACCCAAGAATCCACTAGTTGTTCAATCTACAAGCCTGGATGTCTTTGGCTGAAGGAAACGGGAAGATGTATGCTCTAATGCCAATGAAGGAATATGTATATATGTATCTGTATGTATTCTGAATATCTATATACATATTTATTCTCAGTTCTCTATCCATTCTATCAGTGAATGAATGAATTCATTCATTCATCTCATTCAATCTGTTCCTTTAGAGAACCACGACCAAAATAGATACATAATTTCTAGAGTGTTACAAATTCTCAGTCTGAACTCTTCATTGTTGAACCTGTTTTCAACGGTCTGTGGGACTTTGCCATACAGATGCATCTTATTAAAAGTAAATCTGAAATATCGTTATTCACTCCATTGCCGGATGAATGAAACGTGGCGAGGGGAGGGGGGTGTACTGTATAAGCAGTACATTTCTTATCCTCGGAGAGAAAGGTTGACTTCCAAGATTGACTGGCCATTGACAAATGTGGCAAACTTCCTTACACTTTGCTGAGACAACATGGGGTGAGCTCTCGAAAGCTGTTAATAAACAACTTGAAACCTTGATAAGTGCTAAGATCCATAGGCATAGCATGGAAGGCCTTTCAGAGAAATCTGGTGGTTTTTTCTTACGTTGTCAGGGGATTAGGCACCGGTTTTGGTAGCCAAAGCCTCCAAGGTGCCCAAAGGAACCGCACTAACTTTCTCGACCTACTGGCGCTCTCCGTGAGGAGCGCAGCCCGCCCCGCACTGAGTCCCCCGTGGGGTCCGCCACGCGCCTTTCTGCCCGTGGCGCCAACAAGAGGGTTGAACCCCGGGCCCAGTATGGCACGCCAGGAGAAGACGGCGGTTATGACCGTTACCAACCCGAGTTTTGAACTATTTCAAACTTGGCTCCGGCGCCCGCCCACCCCCTCCCCTCCCCCTCCCGAGAACTACTCAGCGCCCATTCCCGCCAAGAGCTGGCCCGCCCCCGGCCGGTTCCCGCCATCCCGACCTCCCCGCCTCCTGCCCTTAGCGGGCTTCGGGTCCCGCCAGGTGCCGGGTCTCCGCCTGCCTGTCCATGGCTTTCCTGAGAGGTACCGCACGTTGGCAAAAGAACAAAGACAGCGACTGTGGCGCTTCCACCCAGAAAGCCGCGTTCCTCCGAGCAAGTCCTGTCACCCGCGCAGGCGCTGGCGCCTGCGAGCCTCGCGCTCCCTGAGCCGGGGCTCGCTTGGAAGGCTGCCAGCCCGTCCGGCCCTCTGATTGGACGGGCGCCCTCTCGCATCCTCCAATCGGGGCGGCGCTTGATAGTGCTGGGGGGGCCAAATAAAAGCGATGGCGATTGGGCTGCCGCGTTTGGCGCTCGGTCCGGTCGCGTCCGACACCCAGTGGGACATCGAAGGCAGTGGAGTCCCGGCGGCGGTGGCGGCGGCGGCGCGTTGGGGCGGCGCGTGGGAGAGGCGCGGGCTGGCGCGCGGGACGAAGGTAGTGCGCGCCGTCGGCCGCCGGTGGTCGGCAGTCAGGGATCTGGAACGCGCCCCGGGGCGGCGGCGGCGACCGTGGGACCTCCGCGCGGGTGCCTGGCCAGTCTCCGGCATCGCCCAAGCGGGTCTCACTCGAGCGCCGCTTTTGTAGGAGCGGAGGGAGGGCTAGGGGACAGCTTTCTGAGGGCTCTCGAGGTGCGGGCCGGTCCACGCGGTCCCACGAGTGGACTGTGGATTCCAGCAGATGCGGGCGGGCGGGCGGGGGCCGGTGGTGGGGGCTTCTGTCCCGGAGCCTGGTCCCGCCGGGCCGGGGCTGGGGGCGTTCCTATGGGCGATCGGGGCCGGCAGCTCTGAGCCTCAAGTCTCCTTTGTGTGGCTGGGAGGCGGGAGCGCCCGGGTAGGACGGGACATACACACAAGTTGGTGGGACCGAGTCGAGAGTCTGCACTCAGACAAAGGACAGACTGTGTCTCGGGAGGGGAGGGGAGAACGCGACACTCGGGGCTCCCGCCGCGCGGGTGGGGGCGTGGGGAGGCGCGACGCGAGCGCGAGTGGGCAGGGCTGGTCCTTGCCTGGTCCTACTGGGGGGCGACCTACGCCCGGCCTTGCTGCTGCGGTACTGTGTGCACGATGTGGGAACTCCCTTAGCCCCGCGGCTGACATTTCCCCGAGAGCCGGGAGTCTCCCACAGCCTCAGGCTGCCAGTGTCCTCTCCTGGCTTTGTGCTAAGTTCGATGAAGAGTCCAGCTGCGTTCCCTTCTCTCACTTCATTGTACAGCCCCCACCCCCTTGCACGCACCAGATCCTGTGCTGCAGGGCTACTTTTTGAAAATGGGAAAAATTGAGAAAGCTCGGGCTTTCGGAAAACTTGGTGAACGTCTTGTGAATTCTACTTTCTAAAAGGATCAGAATCTGAAAAAAAAAATTACGGGCTGTTTGGCTAACTTGTGTGCTTCTGAGAATGGCGACAGGTGCTAACGAAATCAGCTGTCATTTACTCAGTGATTATTCCCCAAATCTCCAGGGGTTGGTTGTGGAAGAGATGATAGAACCAGATGATTGAAATAAAATACCCACGAGAAAGTGGGTATACACTGTAGGCTTGACAGTTTCTTTTTAGTGGGTCATGTTTCCCGTGAACAATAGCTTTGGTGAGTCAGGAAAGACGTTGCCTAAGAAATTCGAGTGTATTCTGGTCACAATTCAAAGAAACTTCCTTTGTTTATTAACATCGAATCTGTTGAATCTAAATTCATCTGAAGTAAAAATTTGTCTTTGATATTTAAAATACCGTACAACAACGCTACAACGCCTTTTCAGTTTCAGGAAAGTCATTATCAGTTTAATTTGATGAGTTTTTAATGGCACATAAAACATTTGAAAAATAGTAATGCTGCCACAGTTGAGTGTAGTTCATATTTTTGGCGATTTTAAAATTTATTTTCTGTTACTTTTCACTAATGAACATTAGCAGTGCATTTATATTTAGAAATAAAAGTCTCATAATTTTACTTAAAAGAATGTGGAAATATTTAGGTCATATTTATTTTCTGTTCTTGTTCTCTTAAGTTGGAAACGAATTGGATTCTGGTTTAAACGAAAAGCATCCTGCTTTTTCTCTTTGGGCAGGTGTATTAGGGAATGAAACACTTAGGAAAATTGCATCCTACATTCTTATTTTGATGGGTCTTGAATACATTTCTTTAAGAACACAAAAGAAAGAACAGGCTCTTCTTATTGCAGTGTTTCATCTAGTGAAAACCTAAAATACATCTGGTTATTTATGGCTTCGTATGAACGGAGACAAAGAAATGCAGTGTCAAATTTCTGTTACTTCTGATTTGCAGGAGCATCTTGGAATAGACATTCCAGGTGCTGCTCTAAATGTTGAGATTGTAATGTAAAGTTTATGTTTCCATTAAAATCCTATTGATAGTCTCATTCATTACGAAGTGAGCTAGTTGTATAGAATTTTGGTAGACAATTGGGTGTTTATTAAAATTCCAGTTTTGCCTGAACATGTGATTTATCCTGTTGTTGACATTTGCTGTTTTGTACTTGCCACATATATTTCCTAAAATCTTTTTGAATAATTGGTTGAAAATTTTGCCTTATGTTTTGGTAGAAATGAGAGTATGTTTAGGCAGTCTAAGAAGAGATAGAAAAAGCCACTTGTTGACTTGTGTAGTTAGAAGTGTTTTTTTGGTACCGATTTTCTCCCGTGTGGATACATGTGATTATCTTTGTGTTGGCTATGTAAAAATTTTAGTCAGATTTCCCAAATGACACCAAATTTGTTTGCTTTAGGATATCCTTTATCCTTTGAGGGTGTGCTCAAGAAGTTCACATTTACTTCATTATTAGCCTTTAAGTAATAATGAAGAAAGTTGATTTGCTTTTAAAAAAAAAAGAACAAGGAAAAATTTTCTGCTGATACAATGATTTATGGGCTAATTATAAATGGTTTATAGATTAGTTTTTAAGTCTTTATGTCAGTATATAGATGGTGAGTTTTTCTGTAAATTCCATAGTAGTTATAGGTTGGTAAAATCTTTACAGTGGAGCATGGGTAGAAAGGAACAATGCATTAAATTCAGAGAAAGGTCCATCAGATTATGTGCTTTATTTTAGAGATGCTGTCCCAGAATTCTCAGACACTCACAGGGTTTTGTTCATGCTTTTATTACAACGTGTCAAATTGTTCACTTGTTTATGCTTTATACTGTATTAAGTGCTGTGGGACAGAGATTCTGACAGAGATTGTATGCCTAACACCTAGGTTGGTAGTTTCCAGAGAATAGAGATTTTAATAACCAAGTGATTGAAGGAAATTGGAAAGATACAGTGAAATAATTTGACAAAGAAATTTGGAAAACAGTGAGATATAGATAAAACTGCTTGCTATGAAAACCAAGTTTGGTTCCAGGAACTCACAGTGGAAGAGAGAACTGACTCCCAAAAGCTATCTTATATGTTCATTCATGGACTTGGGTATTTTCTCTCAATAAAGAAATTGGCAAAGCAGACAGGCTAGGTCTTCCTCTCTTACTTGCTATGTAGCGAAGATTAGTCTTGAATTTCCTATGCAGCGCAGACAGGCCTTAAATTTGAGGCAGTCCTACCTCGCTTGGCTTTTGAGTGCTAGGATAGGCCACTATGCCTTACTTGGGTTTTTTTTGAGACCAGGTCTTGATTCGTAGCTGTGGCTGACCTGGAATTTGAGGTCCTCCTCCGTTAGCCTCTTGAGTGCTAGGTTTATACATGTGCACCATCACGTTCTGCTCTTCCTTTGTTCTTTTTTGAAGTAGATCTTGCTGTGTTGTTCAGAATGCTCTCAAACTATTAGTTTTTCATGATATTCCTATCTTAGCCTCCTGAGTAGCTAAGATACTCAGATATGATAGGCATGTGCCACTGTGCTTGGCATGAAGGTGGCAGGTCTTTTAACTGTAGGATATCATGTTGGAATTGATGAGTTCTTTACTGTAATAATTTCAGGTAGGTTTTGAAGCTAAGATTGAAGGAAGCAGTGACTAATTATAAGTCACTTACTGGGTTGTTCTTCATCATTCTTCTATGGTCCTGTACTCTGCTGTGCAGCTCTGTAACCTGCTCCTCATTATTTCTTAATGGCAAAAGTAGAGATAAATCTAGTAGTGTCTCAAAGGTTATAGAAGTTGGAGCTGATCCATTTTTTTCTATTAAAATTTTTATTTATTAGGCTGTCAAGATAGCTCAGTGGGCAAAAGTGCTTGCCACCAAGTCTGATGACCTGGGTTTGATTCGTCCTGGACCTTCATGGTGGAGAGAGCTATTTGACTCTTGTAAGTTGTCGTTTGATTTCCAGATCACCTCCCTCAGCCACTCCCCCATCTACCCTCTCACCCCATCCCCACATAGTAAAAAATTTAAAGTTTAATGACTATGATATTAAAGCATCTACTATTTACTTGTGTGTGTGAGTACTTGTGTGTGTGTGTGTGTGTGTATGTGTATAGGAAGCCAGAGTTGGGTTTTCCAATCCCTTGGAGCTGGAGTTACAGGGATTTCCAAGATGCCTGGCTGTTAATCTGGTGCTGATCAGAATGCAGGTTTTCATGATTGCATAGCAAGAACTCATGACTGATGAGCCATCTCCTCAGCCTGTGAAGCTGATACATTTCTAAAGTGGTCACATAGTTCTATACTTTGTGGATATACGTCTATGACACAAAAGTGTGGCAGAAACGAAGTGAGATAAGGAATTTCTGCACAGTGAACTCAGGCATTGTATAATGAAGTTTTGGTCAGTGATACTGTATATGAGCATAGGTACTATAAGATTATTGCTTAATGACATTGTTATATCTCAGTTTGTATAAGTATACTCCAGGTATAGTATAATCCTGTCACTAGGCAGTTCATGACTATGATATGAAAGCATCTACTATTTGGCAAATATTTTTAAAATTATGGTGACATGTAACTTCATTTTTAATTAATTTATCAGCAGATGAAGAAACAAAATACAGTGAAAACATTTTGTATAGTAAGATATTTCTGACATAAAAGGAGTGAAATTCTGATACATGCTATACAACTTGCATGGATTTTGAGGACCTTGTGCTAAGTGACATAAAACAGAAGTAACTTTGTGTTTATTTTTAAGATGTATTTATTTTATACATTTGAGTCTTTACTTGTATGTATGTATATGTACAATGTTTCTATCTGGAACCCGTGGAAGCCAGAAGACCTTCCTCAGATCCCCTGGGACTGCAATTACAGCTGTCCATGAGAGTGCCGAGAATGGAACTCAGATCCTCTGGAAGAGCAAGAAGCTCTTAACTGCTAAGCCATCTTTCCAGCTCATTTTTTTTTAATTGATTTTTTTTCTTAATTTTTAAGCATAAAAATATAATCACACCATTTTTCCTCCCTCTAGTTTCTCCCATGTACTCCTCCATGTTTATGGTCACTTCCTTTGTTATTGTGTGTGTATTTACCTAAATATATAAATACAACCCATTCAGTCCGTTTAGTGTTACTTGTATGTACATGATGTCGGGGTTGATTACTTGTTAGTGGGTACCCATTTAGGGTGCTCATCCTTGGGGAAGACTATTTCTCCCACTCTCAGCAATTTTTAATAGCCTATAGTTCTTTGTTTAGGGGTGGGTCCCGTAAGATTTTCCTCTTCAGTGTTAGCATGTTTATTGGTGTTGCACTTCTTTGGGTCTTGTTTAGGCAGTTGTATTGTCAAGTTATCGTGGGTGAAGAAGCTTCCTTGTCATTTCTAGGAGATAGATAGAATGTCATAGCAGATTTCTTTGTCTGCTGGCTCTTAGTTTTTTCTGCCCCTTCTTCTGATATGTCCCCTGAGCCTTGGGTGCAGAGGTTCTAGATGTTTCAATCGGAGCTGAGCTCCACACACATGATCTCTAACTTGTTCTCGGCATTTTGACCTAATGTGTTTTTCTAAGATGTTCTCCATCTGTTGCAAATAATAACTTCCTTAATGACTGCTGAGAGCTGTACTTACCACACTTGGCCCTGATGCAGTATGTTATAGGACCTATGTGGGCTGCGAGGTTGAATGCATATACAGGTTCATATTGCAGAGACCTGAAAACTTGAGAGCTCTTTTCTCTAGCAGAAAGCCAAATCATTATTTTATTTTCATTTTAAAAATTACTTAATCTATGACCAACATTTTTAAAAAAAATGAGACATATAGTGCTTTACTGAAAATATCTCGTCCCCTTGGCCTAGCACCATGATGTATCCACAGCTGGCTTAGAAGAGTCTCTCAATCTGGGTCTATGCTTTCCTGTTGGTCACTGGCCTCTATGCTTAAAACCCAAAATAATGATCACTAGGTAACACACACCCAGGAGGTCCAAAGACTCCCAAACTCCCAAATTCTCCAGAAATAACTGCCTCTCACCATTGCACTGTTAAGACTAAGGCCCATAAGAAATTAACCCACCTTTTTTGAGGGCCAGCCTATACTGGGTTTGTTGGACTAGCCATGTCCCCCTGCCCTGGCAGAGGCTCAGACTATGATTGCCAGCTGCCAGACATACTGATGACCTGTTTGGCCTGATCAGTGGAATGTGGTGGTGTCTTCTGGCTTTTGCTGCTGGCTGGCAAAGTTATTAGGGCCCAGGAACCAACCTCACTTCTTGGCATAGTGTCATCTTTTTGGGTGTGTTGAAGAGGATCTGGGTGGCCTCAGCAAAAAGGATCAGATCATTAAATAGTGTCCTTCCTCCTGAAGATAGAAGTCTGTAACAGGGTTTCAGCAAGTGAGTTTTATATGGCCATTTTCTATAACAGTGAATTATGCTAACTTATTTTCCTGGTTATTACAAGAATTTCCTTTAAGTACTTACTAGACTGTTGATTAAAGCCAGAAGGTTTTAGAAATCCTAGTGATTAAAAAAAAGTGAGAGGGGAGCATGGGTAAGGAAACAAACTGACAATTCTGCAAATGTACCTAGTGACCAAGTGCATTCATAGAGACCAAACTTAGGCAAAATGTTTCAAGTTATTATCTTCAGCTAAACAAAAAGTATTAACAAGACAAAACATTTTATCTGTTTTAGTACTTTTTTTTTTTAAATCTCAAAGGCTGAGAAGGACTGGAAACAAAACAAACAAAAAAAACTAAGGGAGATAGTTGATGTTCTTTCAAGAGTGGGAGAGTTGCCATCAACCATCACTGAAGTCTTCCTTTTAGAGTTTAATGTTATAGTCTGTAGTAGTTTAAGTGTGTTTTGTTTGCAGACATGTGGGTACCAACCTTGTGCTTATAAACAATAGAACTAATTATTATCTGTTGAACCTCTACTGTGCCTAGTGCACATGAAATCCCTAAGTGAACCACTTTACTCTTTACTGTGCTAAAACACAACAGAGAATGGTGCTGGGATATAGTTTGATGATTAGTACATACAGAGCCCTGGGTTTAATGCATAGTACCACAAACAAAACCCAAAACAAAACCACATTTACATTTTTGTTTCTTACAAAAATATATTTTAAAATATACAATTTTATGTGTCTGTGTTGTGCACGAGCCTGCAGAGGTCAGAGGAAGCACTGGATCATCCCCGGGACTAGAGGTGCAGGGGATTGTGAGCTGCCATGGAGGTGGGTGCTGAGAACTGAATCCTGGTCATTTGTCTGCAGAAACCAGAAACATCACATACCCCTGGAGTTTGTGTCCCAGACAGTTATGAGCCACCCGATATGTTGGTAACTGAACTTGGATTCTTTGCAGGAGCAGTAATTTACTCTTAACAGTTGATCCATCTGTCCAGCCTACATATTTACTTTTTAAAAGTGTATGGTTCAGTAATGTTAAGTATACTCACATTGATGTATAACAGATCTTTAGACCTTTTATCTTTTGTCCACACCCTTTGGGAAGTACTATTTTGCTTTTTATTTTTCTTGTGATTGTTTTGACTTTTGGTGTGAAAAGAATTGTGCTTTGGGCTGAATTTCAAATCATTATAACTAGGTTCAAACACATTTATTAATCAAAATTAAGAACCATTAAATCCACACTTGCCCCCCCCCCCCGTCTCTGTGTGTTCTTTTTCTTCCTTTTTCCCTCCCTCCCTCCCTCCCTTCCTTCCTTTTTTGGAGACAGTTCTAGCTATGTAAGACCAGGGTGGCCTGAAACTCACAGACATCCCTCTGCCTCTGCCTCTTGAGTGCTGAGATTAAAGGTATGCGCCATCATGCTTGGAATATAAGTAAAATTTCATTCTTTCTGTAGTTATAAAACAAAAAACTAAAAACTGTGCTCCACTGTGTGGATTGTAATGCATTAGCGATTAACTCTTAGTTACCAATAATTCATCAATGTCCTTCATTAAGGAAAGAAATAAAAGTACTTCCTCTTGGAGTTGTTTAACCAAGAGAGTGGTTATTCTACTTCATACTTCCTGTGACTTTTGGACATCCTTTGTCTGTTGCATGAGTCTGAATCTGTACCTGCCTGAAGGGCTGTCTTGTGAATCTATCCTTGTGTCTGTTGTATGACAGTGTGTGGTTTGCTTTCTTCTGTGTGGTTGTATGTCGGTTGTATGAGCTGTGTGTGTCTGTTGTATCATCTGTATATGTCCTTAACAAAGGGCTCTGCTCTGTATTTATTGAAATGCGTAGAAAGCATCACATGAGGAAGGAATAGGAAACTTTAAAGAAATCTTTAACAGAGTTTTAGAAGGGATTAAGTCACTGGCTCCAACAGATCCAAGGGAAATCCAAGATCAGTAAGGTTAGTTGTTACATTGTTCTCTTAAAGGCAGGCAAACAGTTTGTGTACACAGTAGGCTTAAGTCTTGAGTGACTTCAAGATGTATTATTAACTCTGGGTGTGAGTAAAAGTTTGCCCCTTAGATTAGGAGAGAGATTTTCAGAATGTTGCATTTCTACACTCCATGATTTGACAAACATTTGGAAAGTATTTTCTGTATCCTGCTGGCTGTGGAAATTTGTTTTCTGCAAGAAGTTGTTGAGGTACTTGAAGAAGTGATAGCTGGTGAATGAAAGGTTAGGTGAATATGGTGGAGCAGATAAGACTTTGTAGCCCGATTTGTTCAACTTTTGAAGTATTGGTTGTGTGATGTGCAGTCAGGTGCTACTATGGAGAAAAGATGGCCCCTTTCTGTTGGCCATGCTGGCTGCAAGTGTACTTTTTGATGCATATCATTGATTTGCTGAGCATACATCTTGGCTGTAAGGATTTTTTTCCAGGATTCAGAAAGCTGTCATGGATTGTACTGTGACCATAACCTTTTGGTGCATGTGTGGCTTTGGGCATTACTTTGGAGCTTTTTGGTTCAACCATGGAACTAGTCATCATGGTGGTTGTATATAATCTCCTTTGCATTTCACAGCCAGGTGGAGAAATGGATCAGTGTTGTATAGACTAAGAGAGGAGAGTATTCAAAATAACGGGCTTTGACTTTTCATCAGCACATGAGTTACTTACTGAATGTTTCCAGTTTGTCTCAAATGCAGGATGACTTGGATGGTCCACATTGAGTTCTGTGGCAGCTTCTCACGTAGTTGTAAGCGGTGCTTAGATAATTGTTCTCATTTTGTTTTCTCAGCTTCCCATGGCCAGTCATTTCATTCCTTCCAGGCTCCATCTCCTTTGCAAAACTAGTTGGACCTCCACTTCCTGGTTCACTCTTGAGCATTACTAGGTTAAATGTGTGTTGCGGTTTCCAGCTGTCTTTGTTACATTATAACCCCTTTTGAACTTGAATGAGAAGAATCTCTTGAACATGCTTTTTGTGTAACATATTTCAAGTAGTACAGAATAAATCCAAAACAGCAAGGAGTAAGTCATAGGAAAAGGCTTAAAGCAAGAAATATACATTGAAGTGATGCATAACAGAATTACATTTATTTAACAATGTGTTTCAGGAACAATGGACAAATTTCAACAATGTAAAAACTGAAATTACCTTCCCATCAACCTAATACTTTTGATACTTTGTATGACTAGAGATAGACTGTATCTGTGCTGCCATTGTCTTGTTTTGCTTAGTATAATGTCCTTGAGGTTCATCTGTTGCCTCCATGTTCTTTTAAAGGTAGGTAAACAGTTTGGGTACATAGTAGGTCTTAAATAGTCTCCCAGCAACACTCCCCCCGCCCCATTGTGCTCTGAGCCCTCTTACATCAAGCATTAATCAAGAAAACAGCCCATAGATTTGCCTACAGGCAATCTGATGGAGGCAGTAGTTTAACTAAGGTTCCTTCATTGTCAGGTCATCAGCAAACACTGTTACCCCCGGAACCATCTTGCTGGTACTTGAACTAGTGTTTTAAACAAATCAAAATTAGTGGTCTAGTTCAATAGTAATGTACTTGCTTAGTGTACATGAAGCCTTGCTTTAATCTTTAGCACTATTAAAAAAGAAAATAGTTAAGATGATGTAGCTAGATCTTATGGTTCATACCTGTAATCCAGCAGTTTTGAGGCTGAGGCAGGACTGCAGTCAGTTTGAGGTTTAACCTGGGTTACATAGTAAGAACCTATCTCAAGAAACAAAACTTTAAATGAATACATAAATTAAAAAAAAATAAATTGGCTAGTTTGAGCTTACTGGTATTCAGTACTTGGGAAATTTATCAGCTAAAGAAAAGTTGTACCATAGATATTCTAGAAAAGAAAATTTCAAATTATTTGTTGGGTGCCCTGCCTAGCTTTATCCATTAGGACAATTTGAAGGATGAAATGCTTTAGAAAGAGACATTCTGTATGGTAACAACACTAACTTTTAAACTCAGAGAACTTAAAGTGTCTTGTTTTTTCTACCATCTATAATTCTTAGAAAACCGAATCTAAACTAGTATGGTGTGTGTTGGAGGCGGAGGGGGAGTGGTTCTATGTTTTTTTTTTTTTCCTCATATAACTAAATAGTTACTGAAACTGATTTTATTTGCTTGATGGTAGGGCTCAAGTGTTCTGATAAAGACAGGTCAACTAGGATCCTAAGTGTCCCTGAGGTTCAATCCCATTGCTTGGTTTCTTGGGAATTTGGCACATTTCTTTTTTCTTTTGTTTCTTCCCGTTTCTTCCCCCTTTCCTTCTTCCCTCTCCCTTTCCCTTTTCACTTTTCGTTTTCTTTCTGGCTTCTGCGTAGATAGAAATAGTCCAGGATGGCCACTCTTCCTTTCTTATCTTACTTTTAGCAGACTAAACTTTACAAATGATGTGTTAATGAGATACAGGTTACTCTCTCTCTCTCGTTTTAAACTACTAATAAACTTTTATTGTTTTAAAGTCCATTATTTACTAGAGCCAGGCTCTGAGATTTTACAAATGAGTAAAACCTGTTCTTGATAGTGAAGAATTTACAGTGGGAGTGGAGTATAGTGAAAATTGTGATTTTTAAGTGTAACTATATGATAGTAGTGGGATTTGGGAATTGTGAAGGAATCAGATCTTCACCTTCTGGTAGACAGGAAGCTGAGAGAACAGGAGGGCTCCTGAAAAGAAGGCATTACTTTGAAAGGCATATCTCTAGTGACCTCCTCCAGCCTGTCCCACCTCAGTTTTTGGGATCTAAGTGATCACTTTTCTCTCTGATCTCCAGCTTGGTCTAAAACTAGAGACTGCTCTGTAGTGGCATCTAACCTGAACACACAGTTACTCTTTCAATTCCCCTATTTCCTCTCCTGTTTCTATATGGCTGCCAGCTTTGTCTTTTCAGAATGTAAATCACCCTACCTTCCTTTTGACCCAACACTCTGGTTTCCTATTGCTCCTGAGATAATGAACATTCATAACATTTTATATAGCTAGGCAGAAATGTCCTTGTAATGTCTTGAAGAGACAATATGACTCTAATACTTGTATAAGAAAAGAACACTGATTTAGACTTCAGGTGTAGACTCTAGTATGTGTTATATGTCTGGTGAACTATAGCCAGTTCCCATATTTATTTGCGTATAATTGCCTCATGGAGTCTGCAACTAAAGATAAGGCAGAGGCATTTGCTTTTTATTTGCTGCATTTCGCTTTCCTCTTGCTCACAAAACCCCACATGTGAATAAAAGTGGCACAAGAAGCAAAGACACCATCACAGTATTTGAAGTGAGAAGTGTGATCAGGTGTGTGTGTGTGTGTGTGTGTGTGTGTCTGTCTGTCTGTCTGTCTGTGTGTCTGTGTAGAGTGGTTTATCCTTTGTTTGTTTTGTTTTTCAAGGCAGTGTTTCTCTGTGTAGTCTTGGCTGTCCTGGAACTTAATCTGTAGACCAGGCTGGCCTCAAACTTAGGGATCTAAACTGTCTCTGCTTCCCAAGGGCTGGAATCAAAGATGTGCTCCACCGCCCACCAGCCCTGATTTATCTTTACTATCCTACTGTACATTTTCTACTCTTAATGTGTAAATGGAACCTTCTCGCTTGTACCTTTTGCAACTAGAGGGGTCCCTTGCTATTTGAGAGAGAATAGTTGGAGTAGCCCTTTGGATACCAAAATCCGTGGATTCCTTATATAAAATGGCAATATAATTGACATAACCTGTGAACATCTTCTGTATACTCCAAGCTATCTGTTATACTTAAAATAACTAATACAATAGAGATGCTATGTACATAGGTTGCTGCACTGTTTGTTGTATAATACTGTTTAGGGAAAATGACCATAAGTTTACACATATTCACCATAGAGGTGCCTGTCATAGGCCTGGTTATGTAGTGTGAGAGGGAGATGTGGGGTAGACAATGCCCCAAGTGTTAGAAGTTGGCTGGAGATATGTGGAGTGGCTGGGGCTACAGCAGTGTGTGCTCACCCTTCATTTATTATATTGAGGGAGCATAGTACTCGACGTGAAACAAATTCAGATTTTGTTGTTGGTGTGGTTTTTTTTTGTTTGTTTGTTTTGTTTTTTTCCCTAGTTTTAGTTTTTTCCCACTGAATATTTTTGATCAGAGGTTTGTTGAACCCATACGTAGTGTGAAGCCTGTGGAGGGGGGAAGGGGGGAAGGGAGGCTAAGGTGTATGATCGTTCAGTTGTACATTGTTTCTAGAACAGTGTTTTTAAAAGCTGTACTTGATTTGACTTGATTTTGTCTATGTGAGTGTTTTGCCTACATGTTATGTCTGCACCACTTGGGTGCCTGATGACTATGGAGGCCGGAAGATGGTGTCAGGTCCCCTAGAGATGGAGTTAGAGGTGGGTGTGAACCGCTATGTGGGTGCTGGGATTTGGACCTGGGTCCTCTGGGAGAGCAGCCAGTACGTACTCTTAGTCACTGAGCCATCTCTCTAGACCCTTAATAATTAAAAACCTAAAGAATGTTTTTACTCTAAAAATGTGAGCCCTGTGGAGTAAAAACTAGCTTGTGGTATAGTATACATAATTCCCATAATGAGAGCACATATCTTTAAACCTTCTACTATTTAAGATTTATAGATAAAAGTATGTGTTTATAGATAAAAATATACTTTAAAAGCTGGGCATGCTGGCAACTCCTTAAATCCCAGCACTTGGGAGGCAGAGGCAGGCAGATCTTTGAGTGAGAAAGGCCAGCCTGTTCTGAAGTGAGTTCCAGGACAGCTAGGGCTACACAGAGAAACCCTGTCTCGAAAAACAAACAAACAAAAAAACCACAAACAAAAAAATTAAATAAAATCATTCAGTGACACATTTCCAGGATTTAGCTCTACAGGATACATGGGTTTTTCTCTACAAATATCAACAGTAAAAATGTTTTGTTGATATCAGTTTGCTTGGGATTAAAAGATCATATTCAAGCTGGTTAGATAAGTGATTATAATATGAAATCATTGCTTTTAGAATAATCATGGGCCAGACTGGGAAGAAATCTGAGAAGGGACCGGTTTGTTGGCGGAAGCGTGTAAAATCAGAGTACATGAGACTGAGACAGCTCAAGAGGTTCAGAAGAGCTGACGAAGTAAAGGTAATTTCATAAAAATGCATGTATAATTGAAACTAATTTCCTCCACCCTCAAGTTAAATAGATTTACTTTGAAATGGTACATTTTCAGTCAAGGTCCTGTTTACAGTAAAATCAATTAAGACTTGAAAGTGATGGTCCTTGATCTGTCTTAGTTAGAATTACATCATGACTGTTTGGTGCTGTGCTGTGTACCTCTAATGCCAGCACTTGGGAGGTAGAAGCAGAAGGACCAGATGAAGTTCAAGACTGGACTGATCAGAGAGAGGCTCATCAGGTAAAAGTACTTGCCACTAAGCCTGATGACCTGATTTTTAGCCTTGGGATCTTCATGGTGGGAGGAGAGAACCAATCCCCAAGAGTCCTCTCAGGCCCACAGCAGCGCTGCAGCATGTAATGCACAGGCACATGAATCAACAATGTAGTAACAAAAATGAAGACGCTCAAGATCATCCTGGGCTATATGGACTTTTTCTCGAAAAATGAAAAAATATATATCATCCTCATTAATGATAACAAGTATTTAAATTAAGGATTATTCAGCCTGTTTGGAAATCAGTCTTTTCAGTATGCCTTTGCACTGCTTGTGTATAGATTCAGGACCCAAACACAAAGGCATTTGTTTTATGACTTTGTGTTTCTAAAGCATTGTGATTTCTGAAATATAAAGTTAAACAAAGAGAGGATGGAAACAATTTCCTGTTCCCCTTTCACTTACAAGGAAGTAGCAATGTTTTTGTATTTACTATTAGAGTGTGGAAAACTGTAGTGTATTGTGTGAAATCTGTGTACATTTGAGGACATGGTCATGGTATTTTTGATGATTCACTAGATTTTAACCTGCTTTAAAGATGCTACATATTGTAACAATGAACAATTTCTTGTTTGTTTTTAAAAGACTATGTTTAGTTCCAATCGTCAGAAAATTTTGGAAAGAACTGAAACCTTAAACCAAGAATGGAAGCAGCGAAGGATACAGCCTGTGCACATCATGACTTCTGTGAGCTCATTGCGCGGGACTAGGGAGGTTGGTTAACACAGTGTTGCAACAATTATCAACACATTTACTTTCTACTTATTGGAATGTTTATTGCTTATTTAGAAGAATTCACAGACTTAGGATGTCTCTCTTTTGTGTGTCAGTGGCAACCTTACCATACTACTAGTAATTCTTTTAACAGCTCGGTGTGTTTTAGGATGTGTTTTGGCTGTTTGGGCATACTAGACTTAATGCTCAGATTAGTAGTATTTAGAGCAAGGCTTTCTAATTCACAGTTGCTTTCCTCCCTGTCTCCTTAATAAAAATTAGCCATGTTGTAAGAAATATTTCTTTTTATGTTTATGATCTAAGAAAGCTTTTTATTATGCATTTTGTTTAAAGACTGAGAATTTTAAAAAATTCAGTGCTCTGAGATTGGCATTTTCTACAGTCACGTTTTATGAGGGAGATCTTAATCACCATCAGATAATATCTTATTTTCAAAGAAAGGCAAAAGATAAAATCCTATGGTAAGGGAAGGGAAAAATGTTGTAATTATATTATAATCTCAAACAAAAGTCCTATGGTAGAGTCTATTATTAAATCTCTCATCAAAACATACTGTCAGCGAGATGGTAGGGAATGGCAGAGATCTAAACAGAAGAGAGCTGTTTATTAGGATTCTGGCTTGAACACTTCTGTTTAGGTGGCTTGTTTTATATAGAAAGACATGATAAAGGGTGTTGAGTGGAAACTGAAGGAGAAGCAAGTGATTTGGAATTAAGATTATGCTACTGTAGATTATTCATGAATGCATAAACATGGAGGCCACCTATTTATTCTAAAGCAATTATTTCAATGAACATTTTAAAATATAACAGTATTATAATAAACAAGCCATAATTTGCTGTCATATGAGGCTTGTGTATATCGTGTGACACACAGGCTTCAAGGGCTTCTGTGATGATTCAGTGGCATTTTCACAGATACTACTGTATACTAATGGTGACTTTGGTGATGTTCATGGTAGTGTGGTCTTGGGGAGAATACATACTTTGGAAAAGTTCCTAGTTTTTTATACTTTTTAGGTGACAAATCTTTAAAGTCTGACTTATAATTTTACAAATTTATAAATTATAAGTTTACATGCTTTATACTGATACCTTCCCCATTATCATGAAAATCACAGAGTAGAGAAAAATTGGAGGTAATAGCTTTCATTATTACTTGAGGGGTGAAAGGGGTACTTTTCTATGCCTGTGTCTATGCCTATGAACATTATAAGACACGGATTTCAGGTAATTCTTTTGCAAGGTTTGTTTAAGATTTATTTTTGAATGGGGTGTGGTAGCTCACATCTGAAGCAGGTGGATATCTGTGATTTCAAATTCAAGGTTATATAGTGAGACCCCCTCATCTTTTAATAAATGCTTATTTTATGTATATGTGTATCTACATGTATGTGAATGGACTGCGTGCATGCCTTATGTCTGTAGAGATCAGAAGAAAGTACTGGATCTCCCATAACTGGAGTTATGGATAGTTATAAGCTACCTTGTAGGTGCTAGGAGCTGAACTCAGGTCCTCTATAAGAGCAGCAAGTACTTTTAATCACTGAGCCATCTCTCTGTCCCATTGGTTTTAAAGTTTAGTCTGGTGCCTTTTTAAAAATTTTGAGTATTTCATTCAGGAGTACTGTCTTTACATGGTTTCCATCCTCCCCTCCTCAGTTCCTCCTCATTTGTCTCATAAATTCAGGAGTTCTTTACTCTCTCTCTCTCTCTCTCTCTCTCTCTCTCTCTCTCTCTCTCTCTCGCACACGCACTCACATATCCTGCTGAGTTCATTAAAGTTGCTTGTAGATGTATAAGTTTTGAATATTTCATCTTAGTAATTTTGATAAAGAATAAAGGGTTCACATTTTGTCCTTTGTGGAGCATTTTAAGTGTGTGTGCGTGTGCGTGTGTGTGTATCTTGTTACTGAGATTCAGAAATAATCTAAGCAATCTTGGCCACAGAATTTTAATTTAGAATATATTTCTTTTCTTTTTTTTAAGGTTTTTATTTTTAATTCTGTGTAGATGTGTCTCTGTGTGACTGTGCATGTAAGTATAGTGCCCGGGGAGGCCACAGAGGCCATCAGCTCCCTTGGAGCTGCAGTTACAGGCTGTTGTGAGCCACCTGACATGGATCCTGGGAACTGAGCTTAGGTCCTCTGTAAGAACCATAAAGGCTCTTAATGGTTGAGTCATCTCTTTAATTCCTTTCTTCATTAAAAAAAATATTTCTGACTTGAAGACAGTGATATTATGTTTTGCATTCATTTTCTTTGGTCTTCAGTTAATCTTTTAAAGAGTTACTCAACATCAGAATGTCATTAAGCAACACTAAAGGATACATGTGTTATTGCTGTCATGCGGCTGTTTATCAGAATAGAGTTTCCAAGTGACTCGCTTTGTCTTAACAACTAGAAAAACTTGTGAGTCTTCATTTTTTTTTTTTTAAAGATTTATTTGTTTATTATATATGAATACATTGTAGCTGTCTTCAGACAGACCAGAAGAGGGCATCAGATCTCATTACAGATGGTTGTGAGCCACCATGTGGTTGCTGGGATTTGAACTCAGGACCTCTGGAAGTGCAGTCAGTGCTCTTAACCACTGAGCCATCTCTCCAGCCCGAGTCTTCATTTTTTTAAGCTATTTTTTTCTAGGTTTAGTAAAGAAATTGGTGTTATTCATGATGTTCTTAGTGTGTTTCTTGTATATTTGTCAATTTTTCCCCCCACTAAAAACTATAAGGTATTTTTCCTTAAGTGGTTTGTCATTGCTTGTTTTTGAGATAGGATCTCACTATGTAGCTTTAGCGGGCCTGGAACACATTGTTTACCAGACTGCCTTCAGACACAGAGGTCCATCTGCTTCTGTGTTTTGAGTGCTGGGATTAAAAGTGCATGGCACCATACTTGCCCTGGATTATTTTTTATGTGAATTTTATTTTTTATACTGTGAATGCCTTGCTAAGGTAATACCTATCTGCTAGGTAAATGACATGATAAGTAATTTAATAAAATAATCTTCCAGGTATATTTCTAGGAGAATAAGATGTATTTGTAAGCATCTATGTCTTATGAAAAGAGATTTTTTGGTATGCATTTTAATGTACAGTTGTTTGCAATAGAAATAGCATTAGATGTATATAATGATTTTTATATTCATGAAGAGTTTTTTTGGTTGTGAGCCTAGCCTTTAACGGCCGAGCCATCTCTCCAGCCCTCATGAAGAGTTTTTAAACTTTTAGACTCAAATATATGTAGGTTTGTGCTTTCTAGTAATATTTGAGGTAATTAAAATTATTTGCTGATTGATATTTACAAGTAATTTGTTTTAAAAAAGTTCTATTAAAATAATAGAATATGCAATCATTTTTGTTGAAGAAAAACTAGGTCTATTTTAATACTTGATTGTATGGCTTATTGCCTTGCAATGCACTTTACTCCTGTGACTGTCAAGAGAAAGTTCCAGTTACAATTTGTAAAGAAAAAAATCCCAGTGTTGCTAAGGTGTTAGTATTCTTTATTCCCCCCCCACACACACATTGTCATTTAGCAACATTTTAGCACTCTGATACATCCTTAAGTTCAACATAGTAGCATATTTCTTATAAATTTTGAGAACTCAAGGTTTTAAAGGTAGTGTGGTGGTACATGCCTTAGTGCCCACAGGCACAGTCCCCAGAGCTCAGCCACATGATTGTGGATGTCCCTGCCCCTGCTGCTTCACTGCTCTGCTCTCTGCTGCTGCTTTCTCCATGTTTCCAGCAAAGCTTATACCACTAGGCAAGGAAAGACCATTTGAGAGAAGCTTTTATTGGGCTTAATGTTGCAACATCAGAGAAGAAGTCACAGGAGTGTCTTCTGCCTGCTCACTGTCCCTTAATAGCCTGCTTATATAGCTGAAGAAAGGCTGTTTGGATCAGTCTCAGGCATTTATTTTGGACCAGTCAGCCTTGCCTTTTAGCACAGTTGCAGTCATGGAGGCTTGTGTATTGTATCAGTAGTATGTAGCCTTGTATTTCGTCACAGTCAAAGTAGTTTGTTTGGCTAGATGACTTGGGGAAAGTGATCCCTGTCTGGCCTAGGTAAAGCTGGTTGCAGTGTTATCTGGAGTTCATCCAGGCTTGTGATCCAGGCAAAAAGTCTGGTACTATCTCAAAACAGCTCTGGCTAAGGCTGCTTTCGGAAGCGAGGTGTGTCAACTGTGATCATGCTGTAGTCATTTCAAGATGTCCAAGGTGTGACCTAGACACCTGGTACTGGCATTAAGGGGTAATTCATTATAGTCAAGGCAGCAAAGGATTGTCCAACAGCTGAGAATTAGGAAGTCAAATTGTCTCATTTTTAGCTGTCTGCTTCTTATAGGAAATGAACAAACAATGTCATTTTTTGAAAGAATGCACTTTAGTTTTTTACATTTTATTTATGTTTTTATTCATTGATTTTTGTGTGTGTATGTGTGCACATTTGTGAGAGTCAGAGGACAACTTGTGGGAGTTAGCTCTTTCCTATCTTGCATACTCAGGCATGGTGGCAAGTTCTTTTTTTTTACCCTTAGAACCATCTTATAGGCCCACGAATAGTGATTTTAAACAGATTTGTAATCCGTGCTTACCATCTGCTGAATGTCCCAGGGGAAATGGGCCACGCTCATCTGTCTCACTCCTACTAGCTCTTTATGGAAATGCCCATTTACCTTTATTTTCAACACAGGATATTGTTAGACTAATAGATACAAGTTGTGTTTCAGTTTGCCTTAACTCAGTGAGGGAGTGTTTTGCATGCATGTGTGTATGCATGTGTGTGCCTCATACCAGAGGAATCCAGAAGAACATGTAGGAGTCCCTGGAACTAGAGTTACAGAGAGCTGGGAGACACCACGTGGGTGTTGAAGGCTGAAACAAGGTCTTCTGCAAGAGCAATCAGTGATCTTAACCATCTAGAGATCTCTTTAGGCCCCGTTGTTTAAACTACTTATATAACCTACCTACCCTCCCTCCCTCCCTCCCTCCCTCCCTCCCTCCCTCCCTCCCTCCCTCCTTCCTTCTGTGCGTGTGTGCACGCGTATGAGCACCTTGCCTACTACTGGGTGTTTTTAAATTTTTATTTTATGTTATTTTAAGGGGGGATGTTTTGCTTGCATGTATGTCTTTTCATCACTCGTGTGTCTGGAGGCCATGGAAGTCAGAAGGGGTGTTGGATACCCTGGTCTGGAGTTTGGATGGTTGTGGACTACCATGCAAGTTCTGGGAATTAAACCTGAGTCTGCTTAAAGAGCAGCCAGTGCTCTTAACCACTGAGCCATCTTTCCACCTTCTCTTTGTTTTGTAATTGGTCATTTTAGCATTTGGCCTAAGTTAGATTGGGGTTTAGTTTTTTTATTCTTCACATGTTTCATTTTGATATTTGATTATACTTTAATTTTTTTTATTTTTATATTCCTCAAGGGCTTAGAAAGTCTTTAGGATTATGAATTGCACAAATTTTAGTTTTCTGTTTTTGGTTTTGTATTCTAAGAACCACTTAACCAATAGGAATTTTCATGGCATAAACTGTGTGGAGGTAAGGTGAACCTTTTTTTGTATGCTGTCTAGTTGCTTCAATACTGTTGACTAGTCAGTCAATAGTAAAGAACATTTAACTATCTGTTGGCAAAATTAGCAGAAGCTGCTGACACTGCAGGATCTCCTGTGCCAGAATCTAAATGTAGCTCACTCCGTGGTTACGACAGCCTTGGCTGTGTTTAGTCTCTGTTGCTCTGTTTCATTCAGTTTTTGAAATAGATTTGCTGCCATAGCTTGTAGATAGTGTGAACTCATATAATATTGTGTGGATCATCTAGTTTCTTTCCTTTCAGTGGTAGTTATGGTTTCGTTTTCTTTCCACAGCACCGTTATTGCTGTAGATACTTAAGACTGCACACACACATGCCTTGGTGTCTTGTTGTCTATCCTCTGCCCACTTCCTGCTTTCCTCTCTTTTGAGTGTTTTAATTTAACTCCTATCCCCCAACCCCCATGACTTTGATTTATGTTTTGAGGCAGGGTTTCATAGTCTGGGCTTACCTTGAAGTCCTTATTCTCCTGTCTCTATCAAGTGATGGGACTATAGGCACATCCCATCACACCTAGCTTTTTGAGTATTTTGTAGTTTATGTCTTAGTTTTGTGCTTTGTAATCTCCAGCATTTTAACAAAACTGGTTTTTAGCAGTAGAGCATGTAATATAGAGTCTATTTTACCCTTTTGGGCCCAGTCACGTTGTCTTGGATTTTATCATAGGATTAGGATCATTGTTTAGGATCCTTCATTTAGGGTCAAGCTTCTGAAGGGGATGCAAAGAAGAGTGTTAAGGAGCCTAATTATATTGCTTAGGGTTCTCTAGAGGAACAGAACTTAAAGAAGAATCAGTCTGTCTATTTGTCTATGTAAAGCGGCAGAGTTATTGTAACTTACAGGCTATGGTCCAGCTAGTCCAACAATGACTATCCACCAACAGAAGATCCAAGAATCTAGTAGTTGTTCAGTCCATGAGGCTGTCTTATCTGGTCTTTATTATATGCCAGACTCCTGAAGAAGAAAGTCGTCGTGCCAGTGAAAGAATGGACATGCCAGTGAGAGCAAGAATAATCAAAGAAAGCAAGCTTCCTTCCATGTCCTTTATATAGGCAGCCAGCAGAAGGCATGGCCCAGATCAAAGATGAATCTTCTTACCCCAAAGATCCAGATTAGAAGCAGATCTCCCCACTTCAAATAATTATGAAAAAAATTTCTCACAGGTAGGACTAGCTATTTGGGTTTTAGTTAATTTCAAGTGTAGTCAACTTGAAAGCCAAGACTAACCATCATAAGTCTATCCCTTATTAACCTGGCATGCAATCATATCTCTTTATATCATGCTTAATTTGCAAATGAAAACAATAACCAGGTCATATTTACACTTAACATGATATAACTATCCCTCATACAAACATATTATAAATTTAGAGTAAGGGCAATATTCCTTGAGGGACATTCTTTTAGGATCTCACACTTAAACATAATGTCCACTGGTAGTCTCTTAATTGATGCTACATTTCATGATAAATTGAGGAAGGAAAACACAAATATCTTTACATTCTAAACAAAATATATCAGAAATGCTTATGTAAATTATAATCCTTATCTCTGCAACAGGTTGTGTGGCTTTAGCTGACATACATACATACATACATTTATTTATTTATTTATTTATTTATTTATTACCTTTAATTGACTCTTTGTGAATTTCAAATCATGTACTCCAATCTCATCCATCTTCCTGTCTCTTTGTACCTGCCCTCCATAATTTGGTGAGGACCAAAAGGAAAAAAAAAATGGAAGCTGTAGTATGTCAGAGTGTGTCACATAGTATACCCTTTTGTCCACCCATTTTTACTTGCAAATGTTTATTGCAATGAGTCATTGGTCTGGTTCAAGGTGTCTGGGGTCTGCTATAGCATCAATACTGTATTCTCACTAGGACTTCTATCAGATATTCTGGTTTTGCCCTGTGTCATGGAGATCCTGGAGCTTTGGATCTGCAGGACCAGCCTATAGGCTTATATTTTTCAAATATAAAAATTTAGAGCCCACTGAACAAAGGTAGAGGAGGAAAATGGCTAATTGGACAAGAGGGGCGTGGACCTCTTTAAAAGTAGTTCCTTGAGGCCATTCCCGTCTTCATTGTCTGCAGTCCAGTCCACTAGTGAAACAACAAACACAAATCAACCAGTGGCTCAATCCAGAAGAAACCACCAAGCTCTGCCAATTGGCATGAGTCTGCCGAAGCTACAAGAAGCAGCCAGAACACTGCCAGAAGTTCTTTGTTGCACTTTTCTCTATGAAGCACAACAAGTGAAGATCATCAAAGAAAGCAAGGCGCACCAAAGCAATCGTGTCATTAGCAAAGACCAGTGTCAGCGAAGCCCAATGAAGACCAGCAAGGAGAACCAATACCAGAGTGTCATCCACTGTCTGTTGGGTTACACTTATACACTTTCTAAGCATTATGCGTCTTCTCAAGTGCCCACTCCAAGAGAATGTAGTAACACCAAGAGATGCCCTGAAGGATCTCCTGCTTTCCAGACATACTCCTCCTTACCTCTGTCGTGGAGAAGCAATCCAATTTCTTCTTGTTAGTCTGGATAGGTAACCTCTCCTGACATTGTTACTCCTTTCTTAACCTGTTGGTTTAAGGGCATCAGAAGCTCCAAGAGGCCTGGGGGACATCTGATCAATGGAATGTTTGTTGTGGCTCTTGGCAAGAATGTTTTCCTCTCTGAAACCAGAATTTCTAGGCCAGCAGAATTTAAGGTTATGGGAACAAGAAGCAGAAATTTTTCTAGTGGGTCACTAGGCATGGTAGTGAGTGGAACTATTCCTTTTTTCACTCCTTGGTTTTTGGACACAGGGATCCTGGCTCTGGGAGAAGGTGAACCATATATTGGATGCTGATTCATAGCATATAGCATCTTCTGGAGAACACCTGTCCCAGTTCTCCAAGGGTGACGACAGCTAATTAGTGTTGTAGCTCTGTCTTCAAAAGGCCATTTTGTCTTTCTGTTGAGCCAACTGCTTCAGGATGGTAGGGAACATGGTAAGACTAGTGGATTCTATGATCTTGGGCCCACTGTTGTACTTCTCAGGTATGATGTGAGTTCCTTGGTCAGAATCAATATTGTATGGAATAGCAAGGTGGTGGATAAGGCATTCTGTAAGTCCACAGATGATAGTTGGAAGAAGCACTACATGCAGGAAAGCCAAATCCATAACCAGTTTAAGTATCTATTCTAGTAGGGACAAAGTGTTACTATTTCTATAGAAGATGTGGTTGAATGTAGTCAGTCTGCTACCAGGTTGTTAGCTGGTCACCTCAGAATGGTGTCATAACTGGGGCTCAATATTGGTTGCAGATCTGGCACTTAGCAGCATTTGTAGCTAGTTCACCCTTGGTGACTATCAGTCCATGTTTTCAAGCTCGTGTATAATCCTCATCTCTGCCACCATGGCCTCTTTGTTTATGTGTCCATTAGCTAATGACAGAGATGGCTAGGGAAAGAGGCTTTATCTGCTTGACTATTGAACTCCTCCAGCTGAAGTCAACTTTTGATGAACACTTACATGGGACACTAAGTATCTTCACATTCCTCACCCATTTGGAGAAATCTGTCCACATACTTCTTCCCCAGATGTTTTTCTTACTAATCTTCTAATCATGCTTTTTCCAAGTCCTAACTGTTCAGCCAATTCAATGTCTACAAACCATGAACCAGTGAGCAATCACACATCTGACCATTTCTCCTTCTGTTCAAAATACCGTGTGTACTGCCTGAAGTTCTGCCCTCTGAAGATTTCCTGTCACTGACGACTTTCAGGGTTGTCCCAGAAAGAGGTGGTCATGCTGCAGCTGTCCACTTCTGGGTGGTGCTTGCATAATATGCAGAACACCTGTAGACCAGGCCATAGTCTTGTCTTCTCTTAGTTGATCGGTCGTATGAGGCTGTATATAGGTGCATGCTTGGGAGCAGGTGGCGTTGTGACAGGAGTAGAAACCGTAGGCATTTGGATAACTTCTTGGATAACTTGCTTGTGCCTTCAGGACCTGCTTAGGCCTGATCATATCTATACCACTTCTATTGGGTAATGGATTGCTACTGTGCATGTCTTATTTCATGATATGATCGGTAAGATAATACCCAGCTCATGATGGGCAGCTTGGATCACATTGTAACTTGGTGATCCATTGTCAAATGTTCAGTTTCCACTAAAGCCCAAGCAGGCCAAGAGCTGTCTCTCAAGGGAGAATAGTTATCTGCAAATGATGGTAGGCCCTTGCTCCAAAATCCAAAGTATCTTCTGTGATTCACCTATAGAGTCTGCCAGTGGTCCAAACAGCATCCCTATTTGCCACTGACACCTCAAAATATCATCAGCTCTGTTAGATCATATGGTCCAAATGGTGTGTGTAGCGCACACAGCAGCCTGGACCTGTTAAAGAGCCTTTGCCTGTTCCAGGCCCCACTCAAAGCTAGCAGTTTTCTGAGTCATTTGGTATACAGGCTGAATTAACACACCCAAGTGTCTCCAGAATCAATATAGGCCCAATAAACATTGTGCTTCTTTCTTGGTGGTGGAAGGGGCCAGATGCAATAACTTATCCTTCATCTTAGAAAGAATATCTCTTTATGCCCCATAAAAGTAGACTCCTAAGAATTTCACTGAGGTAGAAGACCTTTGAATTTTGACTGGATTTATTTCCCATCCTTTGATTCACACATGTTACCAACACGTCAAAAGTGGTTGCTCACTTGGTCCAGTCAGCATAATGTCACCAATATAGTGAACCAATGTCATACTTTGCAAAAGAGACAGATGATCAAGATCCCTTAGAAGTAAGTTAAGACTCAGGGTTGGAGAGGTGATAGAGCCCTCAGGGAAAACGGAAAGGAATACTGCTGGCCTTGCCAACTGTGAGCCAATTGCTTCTGGTGGGCTTTATGGACAGGCAGGTACTGAGAAAAAGTTATTTGCTAGATCAATAGCTGTATACCATATACCAGGAAATGTGATATTCTGCTCAAATAAGAACACTGGTACAGCAGTGCAGTCAGAGTTACTACCTGATTTAGTTTTAGATAGTTAACTGTCATTCTCCATGTCCTCCTGTCTTCTGCACTGGCCAGATAGGAGAGTTACAGGGAAATGTGGTGGGAACCATTACTCCTATATCTTTTCAAGTCCTTGATGAACTAATTTCTGTAGTTCTTCCAGGGATGGGATACTGTTTTTGATGAACTGTTCTCTCTGACAGAGGCAACTCTAAAAGACTTCCATTTACCCCTTCTAACCACAATAGCCCTCACTACACAGGTCAGGGGACCAGTGTGGGCATTTATTCTGCCAGCTTCTAAGAATATCTATTTCAATTATACATCTGGGACTGTGGAAATAACCAAAGGATGATGAGTTCAGGGATGTGCCGTACCCACTGTGAGTCAGACTTCAGCCAAAACTCCATTAACTACCTGACCTCCATAGGGCCCTACTTTAATTGGAAGGCCACGATGCTTCTTGGGGTCTCTTGGAATCAGTGTCAATTCATAGCCAGTATCCAATAGACCCTGGGAAGTCTGATCGTTTCCTTTCCTTCAATGTAAAATTAACTGTGTAAAAGGCTGTAGGGCTCTCTGGGAAAGGACTGGAGAACGTTTAACAGTAAAACTCTTAGGTATTTTATCAAGGTCTTTTTTTTCAGGGGAAACTGATAGTCTGTCCATTCAAGGGATTCTGGTTTGGCTAGAAATTGGCTTATGGGATGATTTCTTTTTGCCATGATCCAATGTAGACTTTATTAGTTTGAGAATTTTTCTGCTTTCATCAAACAAAAATGCAATCGGTTTCCTAAAACGTTTTATGCCTGGACATACCATGATTGATTAGTTAGTAGCAAAGGTCCATACGAGTCATACCACTGTAAAAGTCAGATTGACTACCTACTACAGGTCAGACCATTATGGACATAGTTTTGTCTATGCTGCCCAATACCATAAATACAATCACATTGTCTTTGGAGATTCAATGCTGCTACCTGGCCCCAGGCTACCTCAGGGCTCAATTAAACCCACTGAATTTAATTCAGTCAACTGAACAGCAGCACTTCAGATCCTCAGGTCTGACACACGGGAAAGGGTGACAACAAAGCGCTTCAAATGTGCTGGTGCCCCTCTCAGCATTTTTGGTCTTACAGGACTAGTGAGGGTCAATATCTTCAAGGACTTCCCAGGAGGATTACATCTTACACAGCACACTCTTGAGAATCTGAGGGTTCAAAGTTCTCAGCTTCCATAGGGTCCTCCCACCTGTCTCCATACCAAGTATAGGATCCTATTCTTTACCAGTTAATGCCCTTAATTTTAACACCTTCTGAGGCTGGGACTTGAACTTTGTTTGTAATTAGTTAGTCTTATAATGGGGGCTTTGGTTTGATTTTTCTGCAACTTGAACTCTATGGCTGCTGGAGAGAGGATCTCTTCCAGGGCATACTTAGAAACCTTTATCAGTGGTCCTCAACCTTCCTAAAACTGTGGCTCTTTAATACACTTCTCATGTTGTGGTAAACCCCAACTATAAAGTTATTTCATTGCTACTTTGTAAGTGTAATTGTGCTGCTGTTATGAATTGTAATGTAAATATCTGATATGCAAGGTATCTGATATGTGACCCCCAAAGGAGTTATGACCCACAGATTGAAAACCACTGCTTTAGACTATTTATGTATGCCTAGAGTTGGTCAGTTTTATTGCTGAGTTCACTATATTCTAAGATGCTAGAAGTTGACTAATTTTATTATGAAGCTCAATTCTTTTCCATTGTCAATTTTTCCATTGATTCTAGGGTCAACTGACCAGTGTTATCCTTTTCCTCATTTTTCTACAAATTGTCCAAAGTTTTATATACAGAGTCACCAAATCCATTGCCTCTCACAATTGGTGAATCAGGATAATCAAATGTATTTGTCTTCTTAGTTTGTAAAATAGTTCACATTGTGGACTTTCATCATACAGGACTCTCTGAGCTTCCAGGAAAGGCTTCAGTAACTAAGTGAGATGCCTATTTCAGATAGATACTTAAAAGATTTATCCTTATATATATATTTTTTTTGCTCTAGAACTACTTCTGGTACCAAAATCTGTCAGAGTTCTCTAGAACTCTATGGATGGATGGATAGGATAGATCCATCCATCCATCCATCCATCCATCCATCCATCCATCCATCCAGGAGATATATTAGAATGTTTTACAGGCTGTTGTCCAGCTATTCCAACAATGACCGTCTACAAATGGAAGGTACAAGAATCTAGAAGTTGTTAAGTCATTGAAACCTGATGTTTCAGCTGGTCATTAGTGTACACCTGAATCCCGAAGAAGTATGCTCTAATGCCAGTAAAGGACTCAAGATCCAGGGCAAGCAGCCAAAGAGCAAGTTTCCTTCTTCCATGTCCTTTATATAGGCTTCCAGCAGAAAATGTCTAGATTAAAGGTAGATCTTCCCACTCACAAGATCTGGATAAAGATGTGTTATCTTCATACCCTGCAGATCAGGATTAGAAGTAGAAATGATTTAATAAAGAAAAAAAAATCTCTCACAGATATACCCAGCCATTTGGGTTTTAATTAATTCTACATATAGTCAAGTTGACAACTAAGACTAGCCATCACACTAATCCTCCTGAAAAGCTGCATATAATCTTATTACTCAGGAAGCCAAGGCAGGAGGGTTGTTCTATGCTTGAAGCCAGTCTGGTCTCAATAGAGAATTCCATGCCAGCCAGAGCTACACAGAAAAACCCTAACTCAAAGCAAAACAACAGCAAAAACACGTCCCTCCACCAGCGCGCATGTGCATACACACACACACACACACACACACACACACACACACACACACACACATCCTGAAATGCTGTGTACATTTCTGCTAGGAAGAAGTGTAAGAGTGACATTAGATGAAAGTGAAATCAAAGATAATAGCCTTTTGTTATAAGGGAGACTCCAGTGTGTAATGGCTTTTTGACATAAATGTATAATGTCAACATGGAAGCAGTTTACAACCTGGAATAGACTACTGTTTATTCCTTAGGTTTCATTAAATACTTGCATGAAGTATTTAATGGGATCTTAGGCCCATTCTTGTTTATATTTCTGACCCTCTTGTTTGAGAGGCACTTTTCCTCATGAATGTCCCCTCCAGCCTTCCTCCTTGGCCTTTCAGACTGGTTATGAAACCCATGCTTGCTGTTGAGTGTCCTCAGTGCATGCTGCTTAACTCATTCCTTCTTTCCCCTCCTGCTTCACCTAAAAGCAGCCTTGAATTTAAATATGTGTACTGCCCTTACCATAAGGCCTAGATAATTAAAAACTTGGATATTATTCCCTTTCTTTCCATAAGTCCTGAAGAAAAATTAAGAGTTTTGAAAATAATCTTGAGCTTCTCTTTGGGGTTGATGATAGCTGGTCTCCTCCTTACTCTCTCCTGGGCTGAAGGCCTTCCAGAGTTGATAGTAGCTGATGCCTTTCACTCACATTCTCTTCTATGGCTTTTCTGTTTCTTCTTCATTGTTCTCACATGGAGAAATAGGAGTATGTTTGAAAATAATGACAGTTTATTGTGTCTCAGTATGAACTAACTAAATGAGCCAGTGCGTATCCAAGAATGTACAATCACTCCACCTGGTAGCTGGTGTGCTATAACTCCCATGTACTTTTTTGAATTTGAGTTTACCTGCCCTCATGCTAAGAATCATTCAGAGGTGGGATGGCTGTTACTATTGTCCTTTGGGATGTCCTGCCTAAAATGGGGAATATTTACCTCATAGGATAGTGGTGAATTTTAAAGTCAACTTTGGTAAAGTCTCTAATGTGGTGCTTGGCACATAGTAGGGTGTGTTAATTTTTCTCCCTTCCCTGCAGGGCATTCACCTGCTCTCCCTCTACGATTTTCATAACACAGTTTTTACTTGGAACCAGTCTTCTGCCAAGAGTCTCAGTTTGGTTGTGTACTCCTACAACTACTATTTTTGGCTTGGCTTCTTCTCCAGCCACACAGTCGCCTATTGTACCAGCTAGTTGATGTAAGTCTCCAACCTCAGAGGAACCTTGTTACTTACCAGTAAGCTGTGTTTCTCTGACAATGTGCCATCCTTGGTAACTTGTTTTTCTTTACCACTGTTGATGAATTATCTGTAATAATGTCTTGTGTAATCCTGAAATTGGAGCTAGAATTAGAAACTTAAGCTGCTAAAGTAGGCCTCCTAGAGGTATAACTGAACAGGCAAAAGTGCTCTGGAGACTCTTGAGATCAACAGCTTTTGCACTGTTCTGAGCGATGTGAGTATTAAAAGCATTGAGGGTGAAACACGTTCAAACACAGTAAAGTTGCTAAGTAACTGGAAGTTTTGTGCATTTTCTGTAAGTCAGCACATAGCATTTCCTGACTTGTTTTACCTGCAAATGCTGCGGCATTCCAGTGTCCTTTCATAGGTGAGAGGATATGGTTGTAACCTGGCTAGAGGCCGTGTGGGGTAGGATCAAGGTGCTGCAAAGCTCAGAGCTCAAGTTCATCCTCCACATAGGTGTTCTTTCTCAGAGCTTGGAAGGAACTGAGCTTTCTGTCACAGCGAATCAGCAGACATAGTCTGTTGACACCGTAAACTTACGTTTGGAGACACTGCCTAATACTGTTTTGAGGTAGAAAGGTAAAATCGTACCTCTCTCCTGAGATGCTCTCACCCTTACAGAGCTTGTGTTTCATCCCTTGCTGACTTGTGGATGACTCAGAATTTTGAAGTCATGGGTACCAGATATGGGTCAGAGGTATTGGACTGGAGGTGTCATTTGTGCTATAGCCTGTGCCTTCCTGTTTTCTGTGCTTCTATAAGCTCCTAACTTTCATTTAGTATAGCTAGAAAGTTTTCTGCAAATCAGTCTTCCCCTTATCTAATGGTTGAAAAGAATATTTTCTGTCTGACTTAAACATGATGTTGGATTCATGTGCTCACATAAGTAAGTTAGGGCTGGAGAGCCAGTCTGTCTCTCTAAGCTATAAAGACAGCTTCTATGTAGAATTAATTTATCCCTGCCAAATATAAAACAAATATAGTAACTTTTTTAAGAAATGAAAATTGTTTTATATTTAAGATTATTGGATAGTATGTGATGCTTTATTGAGTAATTAAAATCATTTTCATACCTGGATTTACCTAGTTAGGTTGAAGGACAGGAAGATGTGCTAGGGATAGAGTAAGAGGAGAGTTGTTGGCAATGCCCTCGTGACCTCACTGGGTGTGGTCACATTCCACATAGCAGATACTATAAGGCTCTTTAGTGACTCTTCCCTGTGAGCTTCTGAGAGCAAAAACTAAAGCACAATAAATTAAAGAAGTTCTTGGATGTTACAGATAGACATAGCTTTTAGTCCTGCCTTCAAAGTTCACTTTCTTACTAGGAAGATTTAACTTCTGGCCCCTAGTCCCATTTGTGGTTTGTGATGTTAAAATTACACCTTAAGGTCATAATAAGAACTATTTATGATCATGAATATAAGCAGTTACTTAGTACAGTGGCTGGAACACACTATGTGATCAATAAATACTAGTTCCTGTTGTTATTGGATTAGCAAATGGAGGGATGAGGATCTGTGTTTGAAGCCAGTTAGTAGGAAAGAAAATATTAATAAGCCATTAACACCTTATTTACTTGGCTTTGAGCTTTTGGTATTATTTTTCCTTTGCCTTTTTGGAAAACACATTAGTAGACATCACTATCTTAGTTGTTTGGAACTGCTTTGTCCGTCACTTTTGCTTCTCTTAGGAAGGAGTCATCTTTTTGTGGCAGCGAGCACTGTGATGGTCAGAGCAGAACTGAGGGCTCTATACATGAGTACACATGAGTACACATGTAGGCTTATGTGACCCGTGTGTGAGCAGTCTCTCCTCATCCAGTCCCAGTCTTGCTGACTTGGAAACACCCTACATCAATCTCAGACACTGACTCTGTATATTGTGTGTACATATATGACTGCTAGGGGTTCAATTTATTCTGTTCTATTTATATTAGTTATAAATCATCAATACATATCTGAGGTATTTTTGAGACGGCCACGGAGGCCTGACATTTGAGAATAGAACTCTTAAGAAAAGCTGGATTCCTTATCAGGATAGAAAGCAATGTGGCTATTAGGGCACAGATTTTTACTATATTAGAATCAAAGTTGCAAAAATTTTAATAATTTTTAACCAACAGTTTTGTTCAAGTCACTGTGATAAGAAGGCATTACATCACAATGTAATTAGCAGTTTTTCCCTATGTGATAGAGGAGAAATAGTGTGCTATGAAATCTGATAGACTGCCTCAGTTGTGAGACAGGATTCCTGTGAGATTACAGTTGAGTAGTCTGTCTTGCCTTGGGCCAACAATTTCAGGAAGGAGAGACTCCAGGAGTGACCAAGGCTACAACAATTTCCTCACTCAAGGCCCACACCCCACACACCTATAAAGGGTCACAGCTAGCTTTGCCCCCCTGGCAGATCCTTCAGTTTCTTCCTCTGGAGAGGAGTTGTCCTTCGCTATGTGCACTAATAAACACAGTTATTAGAAGTCTGTTGTTAGAAGTCGAATTCTGTCTCTTTCTGATGCCCCAGAAAGCTAACATTAAATCATCATTATCATAAATAATATGAAATGACATGTTAAGGGACAGAAGGTGTTTTATAGAGGTGAAGTATCATGGCAGTGAGTCAGAACAGTGAGCATAGTCAGGCTTGCTGTTTACACTCCATGTATGATCTTGAGCAAGCTGCTTGTCCTTTCTCTACCTTAGTTTTCTCACTGCAAAGTGGGGGAAGTGTCTTCAAATAGTGTGCTGTAATAACTATGATAAAACATTTACCGTGCTTAATGTAGTGCCTTACATGTGAACAGTTAGATGTTACAGAATTAATTAGAATGGTTTTTGCAGTTGAAACTCCTGTGTTACTCTGAATTCATTATTTGATAATATTATATAAAATATGACATTTTTAAAAAGCAAGAGAAAAGGTTTATATATACCATAGTGATGTCTGCCTTAGCATTCACAGCACCTTTTAGTCTGAGGCAGGAGGATTGTAAATTTGAGGACATCCTGGTCTACAGATTAAGTTCAATAACAGAACCTCATCTCAACAAATAAAGAAAAAGGTCAATGTAATTCATAATTTTAGGACACAAAATATGTTCTAACCTGTGTGCTTGGGTGATCAGAATTAAGTATATACTTAAGTGTTTAGAGAAAGGGTGTCACAGATCAGATTTCTAGGTTAATATGAATATAGTTTTTGATTCTAACTGTTAATGGTAAGTATGAGAAAGCTGGAGAAGTTTAAAAGCTTGCAAAAGATGGAGAATGTCTAAGGAGACACCGTAGAGAAAAGAGGATTCTTTTTGGATTTTATGAACCCTTCCATCATAAGAATGATGTTCAGAGTTACTTAAGAATGCAGCATCTGTTCACAGTATAAATGACCGTAGCTTAAGGCTGATCTTTTTATTTGTAAGAGGAAGTTTTTATTTATTTGTGTTCTGTTTTAGTGTTCAGTGACCAGTGACTTGGATTTTCCAGCACAAGTCATCCCGTTAAAGACCCTGAATGCAGTTGCATCGGTGCCCATAATGTATTCTTGGTCTCCCTTACAACAGAATTTTATGGTATGTAAGTAATGTAGCTTTTGCTTGCTTGGTAATGTATTTAAATAAGAAACATAGCAATTTCTTGTTGTGATAAGGAAAAAATAATTTAAAAAAGCCATCAAAATGATAGCACTTGGACTGATTTTTTAAAATTAATAGTTAAAAGCCATTTAATTTTTTTAATGCATTTTCCACAAGAAAAGTTGAAGTAAACACATTTAAAGATGATGTTTATAGTTCTTATTCTTTAAAATTCCCCTCTGACCTCATCAAACAGTTTTCAGGAAAAGGTTAAGATAGTGGCACACTTTTAGTTTGAGGCCAGTCTGGTCTGCATATGGAGTTTTTGGACAGCCAGAGCTACACAATAGAGATCCTGTCTCAAAAAAAAAAACAAACCATATGTATGTGCATACATACACACACACACACACACACACACACACACACACACACACACACGTAATAATGTATACTAGGAACTACTCTTAGGATTTATAAAGCACAAGTTAGGTCATTGTGTCTGCAGAGAACACTAGTTCAAGCTTTGACAATGCAATGCTCATATTTCTTTATGGAAATAGAATGAAGGGAAGTAGAGTAAAAGAAATTGAAGAGTATATTCTTGACTTGTATTGTTAAATTAAAATACACAGTTTGGGGCTAGGGAGATGGCTTCATGCATGTATGCATGAAAAAGTCTGGCATGGAGGTATATAGGTATATATACAACGTTGGGGAGGTGGAGAAAGGCTCCTTGGCCAGCCTTGCCTAATCAGTAGTCTCTAGGCCAATTAACTCAAGGTGGATAGCTTCTGGTCCTGTACACATTCACACTCACATAGACCCACATATACACACACTAACACACACTTAAGAAAAAAAAAGCACCATAGCTTTACTCATTTGATGTATATAATAAAATGCTGAGAGAATTTCTTGATGAAGTTAGAGAATTGCTGTTCAGAATTGCTTGTTAGAGACTGATGGTTTTTTTAAATACTAGACATTTATAATTAGTGACTTTTCTTACACTTCTAACCGTGGCAGTTTTAAAGCTAAATTTCAGGTATTCTTATAAAGTTGAAATATGTGTGCATTTAAGGCTTTACTAAGAAATACTACAGTTGAGAAACATACTGACACCTTCAATGAGGCTTCATATTTTCAGATTTATATTGTGGACCTTTCTAAGCCCATCTCAGCTCTGAAATAAGGACACAGAGACCTAGTTATATTTATATAAGGTCTGTCACACAGCTGGTTGTTTCTCTTCAGTTTCACATGTCCAACTTCTTCAGAGCCTAGGTGGCGATTCTTTCTGTGCCTGACTCTTTCTCAGAATTCCTTTCTCTGAGAAAGAATTTCTCTGCTGGGGTCCTACCATATATTCTACCTTTTGCTATAGGCTATAGGCCTTTTATTTTAACCAATCAGAAGGTGCCTTAGGCAGGAAAGGAAGGACAGAGACACATCTTCACACAGTGCATATAAACATTATCCCTGTATAGATTGGAATTGTGAAAGACTCTTAAGGGTTCTTTTTGTTGTTGTTTGTTTGTTTATTTTTGTTTTTTAAGTTGCCAGTGGGAAGTTTAGATCATTTGAAGACCTTCCTGGTCACTGACCAAAACAAATTAGATGATTATTATGCGTAGCGTATACTTTGGGGAGCAAAGGTGTGAGAAGACATAATAGCCAAATATTTAATTTTGGCTTACATTCAAAGAACTAGATTTGGTTTAGATGGAAATTGTACACACAAAGTGAAATGAAACTTGAGGTGAGTGTGCTGATATTCTGAACCTGAGTAATATATACATTAGAAACTATACAAACTCTATATTTTCCTTTTATTACTCATATTTTGCTTTGTCTCAAGTTTTGTTTCTTTATTTAAACTTCTGATAACAAATTCAAAATTTGTTGTCTAGTGATGATTTGAAAACATTTAATCTTCCTGTTTCTTAGTTGCCTTATGGTCACTTGTGTGTTTCATGGCCTTTTGCAGTGTGTTCTTTCTTGTTGTTTGTTATTATAGTCTGATCCGAGGCTTGTAATACTTGAAATGTTGTCTTTGTCCTCTAGTGAGTCTTCACCAGTGTGTCCTGTTTTTCACAGTTAACTTTCTAAAACTCAACATTTAACCAATGCCTTCTTCAAGGGCTTTTTCAAGTAAGCCTACCCTAACTTAGTGGTTTGGTTTTTGTTTTTTGTTATTTTTGACACATGCTTCAGGACTATCCAGTCTTGTATAGTTGCTGTCATGTGCATGGGTTGTATAATTTTCTTCCTTCTATGCTTGAGTTTTGTCCTCTGTGTTTTCAGATATTCTTGTCCCCCAACATTTTCTTTGGCCCTTCCCAGCTGTTTGTTACACTTTGATGTAGCTTTACTTACCTTATTTACTAGCATAATCAACTTTGATGTATGACTTGTTCATCAAATTATTGAAATATTTTCTGTTGCTGTAGAATATTTTGATTTTACAAGTATAAATCCTTTTGGCATAGAATGACAAGACCGTTGATAGATTTTCATCAGTATCAGGTTTTTTTCCCCTTGTTGTTGTGATAAATCACCAAGACCAAGGCAACTTATAGAAGCAAGAGTTTATTTGGGCTTATGGTTCCAGGGGTATAAGAATCCACCATGGCAGCCAGAGGCGTGGTGGCTGGAACATGAAACTAAGAATCACCTCTTCAACTGAATCACAAAACAGAGTGGGGAACTGGGAGACCCAGTTGGAAGTGGAGTGAGCTATGGAATCTTAAAAGGTTATCCAGTGACATACTTCTTCAAGCAAGGTTGTACCTGGTAAACCTTCTCAACAGTGCTGCCAGCTAGGAGCCAAGTGTTCAACTCCATGAGCCAGTGGAGGGCGTCTCTCACTCAGATCTCCAGAGCAGCCCTAGATGTTTACTGTATTGAGTATTTTAATTCCTAGATCAACAAATAACGTTTTTACAAACTCTTTGCTGATGAGTATTTATAGTTTATTTGGATAATCCACATATCATCAGATCTACTACAGGTACCTTCCATTTTAGTATCTGCAATAGGAGTGTCTTAAACTTGAGGTCTCATGTAACCTGCAGAAGTTTCCTTTCTTAGCAGTTCCTAAAAGAAGAGTTGCATATTAGATTAAGGGTAGTTACAATAGTTAACAGTTTGCTCTACAGATCTGGATAAAGACAAGTACTCAAGGAAAATACTGTTTTTAGTTACCTCATTAACTTTTTTGTGTTGTACCAGGAATTAAGCTCAGTGCTCAGTTTTCACATCAAGAGCTTAAGTTTTAAGTTTTATGTGTATGTGTGCCATGTAGCGACACACACACACACACACACACACACACACACACACACACATTTATATCTATGTGTTTATCATGACAAATGTGTGGGGGTCAGAGGACAACGTGTGGGGAGTTAGTTCTCTGTCTATCACACGGGTCCCAGGGATTGAATTCTGGTTGTCAAGCTTGGCAGCAAGTGTCTTTACCTGCTGAGCCATTTCTTTGACTTTCAAGTTTTAAAAAAATATTCAAATTCTAATTTAAAAATTAGAATACATCTGGTTTTAACTTTTTTCTTTCTTTTTTTTTTATTTTTAGGTGGAAGATGAAACTGTTTTACATAACATTCCTTATATGGGGGATGAAGTTCTGGATCAGGATGGCACTTTCATTGAAGAACTAATAAAGAATTATGATGGAAAAGTGCATGGAGACAGAGGTGTGCTATATGTATATTCTCTTTAGTAGGGGGTTCTTAGGATTTTCTTGTTGCCATGACAGTGGAAACTCTTAAAACGCAAAGCATTTAATTGGGGTTTGCTAACTGTTGAGAGGTTTAGTCCATTATCGTCATGGAAGGAAGCATGGTGGCACTCAGGCAAGTATGGTGTTGGAGAAGGAGCCCAGAGTTCTACTACATCTGGATGGCAGGCAGCAGGAAGAGAGAGTTACACTTGATGCAATACTAATTTTCTGGGGTGTTGCTGTGCCCCCTTTTACTGCTTAATATCTATTGGAGGTTTCTGCCCCATTTTTGTCCATATAGTTCCCAAGTAATTGACATAGAAGCAGTTTAAATTTATTTACAGGCTATAATCCTAGACTAGGCAGATTCTGAGTTCTTGTAATCCATATCCGAGCGACAGGCCCTGTGTACTGTCAGTTTGCGTTCTACCCCAACTTGCTCTGTACCATGTGTGTTCCAGGACCAGCTTCTCTTGGCCACATGCTCATTGTCCATCCGGCCTCCTGGACACTTCTCTCTCATCTTTCCCTTCTTCCTCCTAGTCTCTCTTTAAATCTTCCTTGATTGTAAGTCCTGCCTTCTTCTCCTTTATACCCAGTCATAAACCCCAGCCATTTTTTGATCAGGGATTATTGGGAGACATTCTTTGCAGTACCTATGTTAATACAGTGCCCCAAGATCCAGTTGCAGTCTGGACCAGGGCATAGAACTCAGGTTCTAAATTCCCAGGTCACAAGACCAACCCCATCAGACACTGAGTCTGCCTTAAGCACCTAAAACCTCAAAGCCTGGCCCCAGTGACACTCTTCCTCTAGCAAGGCTACACATACTCCAATAGTGGCATACCTCCTAATCATGTCCCTCCCCGTGGGCCTGTCAACACCATTTTCATTCAGACTGTCATAGATGGAGTTGCTAAAGACTTAAGGTTTCTTAAACATAGAGTTTGAAAAAAAAAAAACTCTTTTAATAATAAAATTAACTTTTGCTGTTGAATAAAGAGCTAGTTGGGGCTTACAGGCATAAAGGTTTAGTGTTTCTTTAGTTTTTCAATCTGAGGATCTTATTTGCTAATTGGTAATCATCAGTAACTGGTCATAAACTGTAGCAGCAACAACACATAGATTTTATAGGAATAGTGTATGTGTATATGGTAAGCTTTCAATAATAGTAAACCTAAGTTTAAAGTTCTGTTTATAGGACATGTGTTTCACGAAGCCTCCCTGCTCAACAGTGTCTTTCCTCAGGGTAGCCAGAGCCTATTAAATTGAGTTATCAAAATCCTAGATTCAGATTTCTGTGTACAGGAGGCTCTCTTGATATCTGAGCAAAGGGAGATGTGATCATGTAGTGAAAACAGGATTGAAGCGGTCAGTCAGTGCACAGATTGTGAAGAGGCTAAAGCCACAGGTCCTTGAGGATTAAAGGAATAATAATGCCCTGGGCCAGCTAGAGAGGTGATTCCTGAGAGACTGACAGATACTGAAGGTAAATGCTCTCTTTTCTTTGGTGGCTATGAAATTGATCTTGACTGTCCTTACCTGCCCCTCAGGTTATAGTGCTGATAAGCCTTTGCTATTCTTCCAGATTAGAAAAACATATACATAAACTTTTGTCATTACCCTTTTCCCTCTGTTTCTGACGTTTGGTTTTTAGAATGTGGATTTATAAATGATGAAATTTTTGTGGAGTTGGTCAATGCTCTTGGTCAGTATAATGACGATGACGACGACGACGATGGAGATGATCCCGAGGAAAGAGAAGGAAAGCAGAAAGACTTAGAGGATGCTCAAGATGGTAGGTTTAACACTAGTTTATTTGTTTGTTTGTTTGTTTGTTTGTTTGAGCCTTATATAATTCTTTAAAAAAAAAGTATCAGGCAGGCTCATTGGGTAAAGGTACTTACCACCAAGCTTGATGAATGGAGTTTGATCCCTGGAACCCACTCTGGAAGAAAAGAACTGACTCTCCTAAGTTGCTCCTGATCTTCACACCAGTATACTGTGGCATACATACAACCATACAATCCATATAAATATGTAAAAACCACCCGTGCATGGGTAGAGCGTACCCTCCCTTTTGTTAAGTGTTATATCTTAGTACTATGATCAGATATAGTCTCTGTACCATTTCATTCTCCACTGGAGCTTCTTTGTTTCCTTTGCCTAGCAAAAGGACATAATCTTTTTTTGGACTTTGCTGATCAGTTATCATAATTATCTTTATAATAATATATATCATGTATACTAACCTCATATGTACCAACTTACTTATCCTTCCACAGCGTAGGTGTTATTATCAGCTCCATTATATATTGGAAATGAGTTTAGAGAGGCTGAAGGCTAAGGAACTTACTTAAGATTGCAACATTGGAAAAAAGAATCTGAGCCCCAAGTTCATAACCTAGGTCTGACTCAAGAGCTGTGCTATTGCCTCTACACTTGTTAAGCGTTACTAGAAAACAGTCCACCCCAAAGTAGAACCCATAATAGTGTCTTCTACTTAGCAAGTTTCTCTAGGGGGGAAATTGCAATTTCAAAAGACATATATTCTTTATAACAGAAACACACCTTAGGAGTCAATAAGTGATTGCTAAGTTCTTCCATGTGATGGACAGATCTGAAAGTGGATTAATGGTCAGCTCTGACACAAAGTTATTAGTTTAAATAATTAAAATTTGGGGGATCTGTCTTCCTGTACTCTTAACATCTCATACTTGAATTTTATATTTGTCTTTCTAGTATTTGACAGGCTTTTCCATTAGAGTGAGTGATACAGGGTTTGATGACACCTGTAATCTCAGCACTTGAGAGTGAAGGCAAGAGAGTCTGAAATTCAAGGTCACCGTTAGCTACATAATGAGTTTCATGCCATCTTGGACTAAACAAGGCAAACCTCTCCCACAGAACAAAACAAAAACCCCAAGCCAGTCATAGTGGGTCATCCTGCTCATACTAGCACTTGGGGGTCAGAGACAATAGAATAGAACAGTTGGCTAGTGAGATGGATCAGTACTTACTGAGCAAGTGTTGATGACCTGAGTTTGATTCCTTAATTCCACCATGGAAGGAGAGCACTGACTCACAGAAGTTCTTCGCTGACCCTCACATGTGCACAATGGTGTGCATTACCCATGTGTCTTCACTCAGGGAGGTGCACATGAGCACACATACATGCACACACGAAAAATAATAAAGTAATCACATCAAAAGTTCAAAGTGAACTTGATCTATTTAGTTGCAGGCCAACTATGGCTACACAGTAAGAGACCTTGTCTCAAAGATTACTCCCTCCCACCACCACCTCTCGTCCCCAAAGTGAACCAAAGTCGACAAGTTCTTAGAAAATCAGCTTTGGTAAGAGACTATGATACAGAGAAAATGAAATTGAAACTTGGTTCTCCCATCTCCTCTCTTATCACAACTCACTGTTCAGATAAAGAAACTTGCCCACCTCGGAAATTTCCTGCTGATAAAATATTTGAAGCCATTTCCTCAATGTTTCCAGATAAGGGTACAGCAGAAGAACTGAAAGAAAAGTGAGTAAGATTTCTTCTTTTTAATTTGGGGCAGTCATGCATGTTATTATCTTGGTTTATTATTTCAGGCATCATCCCCCCCCCCACACACACACACTCTTTCTTGAACTGTGTATTAGAAAACTTTTAGTTCATATTGAGTTCATATATGAGTATTCATGCGCAAAGTTATTTGCCTATGTACAATTTATACTAGTGTATTGTAGGAAACCTTTTCTGGACTCTGGTAGAGGCTTCTATAGTGAATCCAAACTAATGTAATAGCCTCTTCTGCGATGTACCTAAGTTGTATTAATGAGCTTGATTCTTGTTTTCCATGCATAATATATGATAGGTTCTTGGTGCAAGCAGAGATTACTGTAGGTTGGGTATTTTTTTGTTGAGTTTTAGATAAGATAAACTTTTTTTTTAAAAAAAATCAAACCCATGGAAACCTTTTAGAAACTTACTTTCAAAAAAAGTGATTTTTCTTTCTGTTTTACATTCTTTGTCTGATGCCAGATATAAAGAACTCACGGAGCAGCAGCTCCCAGGTGCTCTTCCTCCTGAATGTACCCCAAACATCGACGGACCAAATGCCAAATCTGTTCAGAGGGAGCAAAGCTTACATTCATTTCATACACTCTTCTGTCGTCGATGTTTCAAGTATGACTGCTTCCTACATCGTAAGTGCAATTATTGTACGTTTTCATTTTCTATCTTTGTTGTTTAAATATGTAGTAAAGCAACTTGCTGTCAGTTATCGCAACCAAAATGGACCGACCAATCTTCTAGTCATAGTTGAGAAATACGTTCCATCCCTGTACTGTGACTTTACATTCTTTGAGGAGTCCTCTGACATCTTTTGTACACACTTCACTGCTTCCCACTAACTTGAAGTAAAGGTCAGTGACTCTTCACAAGGCGGTTGTATAATGAAGTCATTATAGTGAAGGAGCTCAGAGCAATAGTGCCGATATTTATGAACACATTTTGTTAATGAATTGGTGAAAAACATATAATTTCTTGCCTAGTATTAATCTATTTTGTTTCTTTTTGATCTTCTGAGTAATTGTTTTATAAGTACTTCATATTTGGATATAAGCAAAACATAAAATATTCTTAATGTCAGTATCAAAACTAATATTTTCCTTTTGACATTTCTAGGAAATGAGGTTTCTTAGTAAAATTTCCAGATAACTGGAATTTGTTTTGTGTTTTTTTGAAATAGGATTTCACACTCAGTATATAGTTGAGGCTAGCCTTGAACTGTTGATTCTTGTGATCCTTTTGGTTTTCCTGCCTCAGCCTACTGAGTGCTAGAATTATAGGAGCATACCACCATATCCCATAAAATTGGAATTCTGTCTAGGCTGGTGTGTGGGTGTTTGTTTTCTGTAGTATTAGAGATTGAACCCAGGGCCTTGCTCCTGCTGGGCACATACTAGACTATAGCCACAGCCCCATCCCTGCACACTCTCTCACTAAGACACATCCCACATACTCCAGTAAGCCACATCCCCATTCCTAAAATTTGCAGTGAATAAAAAGCATCAGTTATTCTCCCCCCACTCCCCCCCCCCCCCAAGGGTTTAACCCCGGCTCTCCTGAAACAAGCTCTGTAGACCAACTGGCCTCAAACTCACAGAAATCCTTCTGCCTCTGCCTCCAGAGTGCTAGGATTAAATGCATATGCTACAAACACCCAGCAGCATGTGATACAGATATCCCATTTAGGCCTAAACACTCCTCAGTCTTCTATTCTCTGCACATTGACCAGTTGTGGGTCTTTATATTAATCACCATGTACTATAAATAGAAGTTTCTCTTGTAACAGTTAAGAAATGCATTAACTTGTGGGTATAATGCTGTTATTAGCAATTGATTTAATACTGTCTCCATTTCGAAGAATAGTAGTATGAGGCTCTCTCCTTCCCTAGGGTCCATGACTTGTCTAGCCACAGATTCTTGGCCCAACAATAATGCCAGATACAGGTATCATCTTGTGGAGTGGGGCTTAAATCCAATCAGAAAGTGGTTGCCTACTCTCATGGTGTTGATGACACTACTGCAGCAGTGCGGGTCTTGCCAGGCCGGTTTTTATTGCATCTTGCAGCATTCACAGCTAGGAAGGCTAGTGACTACTTTTCTCCTTCATTAGTGTGCATAGCACCTTCCAGCACTATCAGTGCTCACTGGTAGGGATGAAATATGCAATTCAGTGTCAGCCTGATACCTTCATGTTCTATAACTCAAGTGTGTGATATCTTCAGCAATAGGGTCTTATCAACAGCATTGGCAATAGCATATAATGTTTGCGGGCCTCAAAGGAGGTAACCTCTTCCTAGCACTTGGAGCCTGTGAGTTTACTAGAGGCATTGTTGCCACATTATAGAGAAACTATGTTAACTCCGTGTGAGGTTTTTTGGGGGTGGTAGAGTGGGGACTTTTATGGTAATAGGTAGGTTTCCATATGACCTTTGAAAGGTTCTATTTGTCATTTATCCTTCCCTGCCTTATTTGTTGAGACAGATCTTATAGTGAACCTGGAACTCGGCTTTTTGTGTAGGTCGATGGGGCAGCAAGCCTCTGGGAACCTCCCCTTCTCTGCTTCCCTAATGCTGGTTCTTGGATACACCCTGCCACGAGAGGTCAGGCACTCCTGCCTATGTGAGCACTTTCCCTACTGAAGTAATTCCCCAGCCCTGAGTAACTCCCTTGAAATGAATTGTTAAAGTTTGTTCAATAAAAGGTCCCTAAGTATAGTTACATTTTTTAAAAAGAAATGTATCACTTTCCTTTCCCCATTTTTAAGACTATAAAGCCCCTCCCCTACACACTTTTTTTTTTTTTTTTTTTTTTTTTTTTGGTTTTTCGAGACAGGGTTTCTCTGTGTAGCCCTGGCTGTCCTGGAACTCACTCTGTAGACCAGACTGGCCTCGAACTCAGAAATCCACCTGCCTCTGCCTCCCAAGTGCTGGGATTAAAGGCATGCGCCACCACCGCCCGGCTCCCTACACACTTTTTAAGCTTTTCTTTATTATTTTTTTATTGTTTGGTTTCTTTGTTTATTTTGGAGGCTGAAGGATATGCTTGCTGTGGTGCTCTTGTAGTGGTCAGGACAAGTTTCCAAAGTCTGGGTATTGAACTCAGGCTGAGAAGCTTGATGGCAGGCACCTTCACTGTCCACTGGGAGCCTCCCCATCTTACCCACTTCTGCTTTAGAAAGCACATATACTCAGTATCGTCCTCTTTAGAACTTATTCTGGTATGAATATGGATCCAACTTTTTCCCCATTTACATAGTTCTCTAAAAGCTTCAGTATCGTTTATGGGGAAGTTCAAATGATTCCCTGCTTTGAGATATAGTACTTTTTTCATTGCTTATTATGAATGTGTATTTATTTTTTCACCGAGCTAGTGCCCCAGCCCCTGGGTCTGTTTCTCAGTTGTAAGTATCTTTTTCTGTCCGTGAGCCTTTATTCTTGACATTGGTTGAGTGATTGACTTTGTATGTGGGCACATGTGTGCCATGGTATGAATGTAGAAGTCGGCTTGTTGAGGTTGGATCTCTCTTTCCCCCATGTAGATTTTAGGGATTGAGTTTTAGGTCATCAGACTTAATGATAAGTGCCCTTACCTACTGAGCCATCTTGATGCCTCCTTTAAGAGTATTTTAAGAATAACTTTCTTTGACAAATTCAAAAATATATCAGAATAAGTGGTGTTACTATCTATATATAATCTTAGCATTATTTCTGCAGAGGCAAGATGATTGCCAGCCTAGGCTTACATAGCAAAACTTTGTATGTATGCAAAAACTGCTTGGTATGTTGGCTCACACATTTAATCCCAGCATTTGGGAGGCAGAGGCAGGTGCATCTCTGTGAATTGAAGGCCAGCTGCTGTGTATAGAGTGATTTTTAGGACACTCAGGCTACACAGAGAATTCCTGTCTCAACAAACAAATAAAACAAACAGCAACAGAAAACCCTAAACCAAAGCAACAACAACAAAAAAAGTCCCAACCATTGTTAAGAAGGTGTGCTTGTTAAAATGGTGTGTTTGTGAGGGGACAACTTGGGATTTTAGCTCAATGGTTAAACCTTTGTCCAGCTATTGGATCTCTGGTACTTGATGGGAGAAGATGGAGAGAAGCCTTTATGAAAAAGGCCTTTCTAAAGAAGACCGCCACCAAAACTCCACATGGTTCTGTGAATATCACTTATTTTTAGCCAAATTAAGGTCCTTTTCCTGTTGTATAATTTCGAATAGTTAGTTTTAAGCATTGGCCTTTTCCATTACATGAGGAAACAACTGGTTAACACACCCTAGAATTTAGTTCCAGCTATTGGAGCTTCTTTTCTCTAGAGATTTTATAAGTAGAACCATTTTCTAGTTCATGCTTAATAAATTGATCCTTCATCTAGAAATTAAGTAATTCTGTCAGAGCTGGGTGTAGTGAGTGACACACGTCTATAACTGTAGTATTCAGGAGGCAGGGCTAGAGGATTGTATGCGTTCAAAGTCAGCCTGGGAAGGAGTCCACCCTCCTATCCCACCCCTCTTCCCACCCCTGCCCCCAAAGTGAAAGTAAACCTCCTTATATGGAGAAATTATAGATGCCAGAATATTTTTATAAAATTAGGAAGGCTGGGTTTTTCTATTTTTTTTACTTGTTGGAGATACTAAAGACTCAAGTAAATGTTTATAGTCATACTTTATGCCCATTGATCGTACTTGCAAAGAAAAATAAGAATTATGAATCATTCCAGAGTTTACCACGTTTTTTCTTGAAAGTTGGAGGAAGATACCCTGTGATACATGGAGGGAAGTTGTATAAACTATATATGTAGAAGATACTGGATTTTCAAATGGATCTGGGGAAATAAAAATAAGTTTTTATAGCTATATTCAGATACTTTGTGCCTATTTTACAGCCTTCCATGCAACACCCAACACATATAAGAGGAAGAACACAGAAACAGCTCTGGACAACAAGCCTTGTGGACCACAGTGTTATCAGCATCTGGTGAGATTCAGTGCTTTGTTACTCCGGAGGGCTCTTAAGAACTTTGGTGGAGGTGGTAAAGCCAGCACTAACGCTGTCTGGATCCATACTTACATTGGCCATATGACAGGCAGTGTTCTTACCCTCATGTCTTTCATAGCTGTCTCCTGCACAGTATAGTCTATTAATCTTGTATTACTCTATTTATTGTGTTATTTCTTCAGCAACGTTTCATGGTTCTTAGGATCAAAGACTCTCCACAAAGTTTATGAGTGTATGAGGTATAGATAGCCCACTTAAACACCAGAAACTCAGTAATCTTGTGCAGACATTCCTAAGTCTTTCTCATGGACGTTTCCTTTCTGTGAATGTTTTAGGCTACTTATAGTCTAAGGTATACCATAGATCCCAAACAGATTTTCTTTTTTTAAGTGATGGAGATTAGGAGTAAGGGATTAGGAAAATATGAGGCAGGAAAGTTGTTTTTTTACGGGTACTATCTTATTTTTTACCATTTCCCCTCTTTGAACCAAGCCACTCCTACCTAGGAACTAAGTGGTATATATTGCCTGTTGGATTTTGGACAGAAGATTCAATGAATGGCACCTACAGAAGGTATCCTATTTTTAAGCAATTTGGTTTTTGTAGAGTGAAGTATAAAACTGTTGGCTCCTTTCAAACTTTGCTCTTCTATTTCCACTAAAAAAATAAAAAATAAAAATAAAAATAAAGGAATTCCTGAGCACTGTTTTATATTCTTTATAAGGCAGAACTTCATTGGCTCATCTAAAATGTTTCTGTGGTCTCTTACAAACCATGCTCTAACCATTGTTTTATACTTTCTGAGATTGGATTGTGGTACTTCAGAATGCAAAATGTAACCCTAATCTTGTACCTAAAAGTTCTTTCATGTCTTCCTGTGGCTTTGCATCCTTCACAGGAAAAAATATTGGATGCTTTAATAGTAAGATCAGAAGTGACTAAGTCATGCATGTATATGTTTTGTGTCCTTGTATTCTTTAAATAGTACCTTTAAAGAGGTATGTATTACTTTAAGCCTTGAGATAGGAAGTCTGATTCACACTTGAGTGTGTCTTTTGATAAAGGATTCTCTTTTAAATCTACTGTATGTATATATAGAGAAAAATACCTTTATTTTTCAAAACATACTTTTATTTATTCTGTTTTAGTTTAACATATTTTACAAATTTACCATGTAGAACTGTCTTGCCTGATTTTGCATCATTCGAGCAAAATATTGAATCTATTTTTATATTTCTGAAATCTTAAAACTATCAAAAGCAGATGAAAAATATTTGGGTATGTTGATATCCAGTGACTGTGATATGGACACTGTAGAGTCTCGATCAACTTGTGTTACACAGTGTTGTCTTACTCTGTTCCACCAAAATGAGATTTAGAACTTTACTCTGATGCCTCCATTTTTCATTTTGCAGGAGGGAGCTAAGGAGTTTGCTGCTGCCCTTACTGCTGAGCGGATAAAAACACCACCTAAACGCCCAGGGGGCCGCAGAAGAGGAAGACTTCCGAACAACAGTAGCAGACCCAGCACCCCCACCATCAGTGTGCTGGAGTCAAAGGATACAGACAGTGACAGAGAAGCAGGGACTGAAACTGGGGGAGAGAACAACGATAAAGAAGAAGAGGAGAAAAAGGATGAGACTTCCAGCTCCTCTGGTAAGACACATCTGATAACTCTGTTGTCACTGGGTTACTATTGCTTTGTAAGTTTAACTTTCTGAGAGTTAAGATTATCTAATGGGAGTAGGTACAGAAAGCTGGGGTTACAGGCAGGTGTGAGCTGCCAGACATGGGTGCTGGGAACCAAGCTCAGATCCTCTGCATGAGCTGTGTGCTCCATGTGTTCTCTCTAGGGCCCTTACCTCTCTCCCCTTTTGTGGCTAAGATCAGAGAGTTCTCTCAGTACGGCATAACTGAATTGTTCTCGCTGTCTCCCAAGAGTACCTCCTGTCATCTGTCTGGGTTGCTGGAAGGTCTGATCCAATTGTTCTTCCTGTTTGTACCATTTTTCCCCTGTTCCATCTTTCTTTGATGGAGCATGATGGAACTGAGAAAGTTCTGTTTTAATCTTAAAGACCAATGGGTAGTTTCTGTTAAAAAGAAAACTAGTACTATTGCTGAGTTTATATTTTATTGGTTGAAATTTACTTTTCAACTCTAAACAATACCATCACCGATAATAGACTCTGTCTGTGTTAAAGGGAGCAGAACTTCTGGGTTCTTTGGCAAGTGTGATAGGATGTTTGTGATGTTGTTTCTAACCTTACTAATTCTAAAATACAATTACGTGCCTTCTGCTTTTCTTTAGTATACCCTGAATTTTACTTGTTCATATTGTTCAGTCATCTTTGTGTATGTGTCTGTATATACATACGTGCCATGGTGTACATGTGAATGTCAGAGAATAGCATCCTGGGGATGGGTCCTTATTGTCCATCTTGTTTGAGACAAGACCTTTTGGTTGTTTTTCCATTGAATATACTAGACTAGTTGGCCTGTGAACTTCTGGAGGGTCTCCTGTCTCTGTCTCTCCTTTCCTTGTAGGAGCACTGGGATAACATGCTGTGCTGTGTCTGAGTTTTATGTGGTTGAGAAGACCTGCACTCTGGTCCTCATGCTTGCATGAGAAGAGCTTTGACCTACTGAACTGTCTCCCCAGCCCCTTGGTCATTTCTTGACTGATGTTAACGTTTGGTTTTCTAGAAGCAAATTCTCGGTGTCAAACACCAATAAAGATGAAGCCAAATACCGAACCTCCTGAGAACGTGGAGTGGAGTGGTGCTGAAGCCTCCATGTTTAGAGTCCTTATTGGTACTTACTACGATAACTTCTGTGCCATTGCGAGGCTAATTGGGACCAAAACATGTAGACAGGTAAGCATATGTATTCAGAGATCTAAACACAGGGATAACATGTGCTCATGGTCTAGACATAGAGAGTCTGGATTTCATTCTGTTCATCTTCTGAAAAGAATTAATTTTCTTCCCTCCCTTAAGAAAACTAAATCAGTATTCTTTAGCTGTGTTTCAGAATTTCCCTAGTTTAGAATTCAATTTGGATGTGATACATGTAAATAGAATTGAAATTTGGCCAGACTTTAAATCTAGCTACATTCCCAATGTGATGAACAATAGTGATTTCTACTGTGTGTCTTACCCCTAGTCCATACACTGGCAGTGTCATGGGAGAGACAAAACATTTCTCCAGCATGCAAAAGCATGGAATGGTTCCGTTAAACCACAGTGTCCATATCACTCTGCCTCTCGTGTAGGTGTATGAGTTTAGAGTCAAAGAGTCCAGTATCATAGCGCCTGTTCCCACTGAGGATGTGGACACTCCTCCGAGAAAGAAGAAAAGAAAACATCGGTAAGTCTGCTGGGGAGCCCTTAGGAAAGCAGTGAGGCTCGATCTGCAGGCAGGGCTCCCCAAGAACAGTGCTCAGATTTCACTTGAATAATTATATAAAAGGTTCTAAACAGCTACCATAGACATAGAGCAATCTCAATTCTCCCTGACGGTTACTGTTAGTTTTTATATACAGCCACTTCAGTATAGTTGGCATATCAAGTCATAAAAATTTTGTTTTATCACATTGGATTTTGGTTGAGAAAACCATATTGCAATAAAGTTACATAAATAGTTCCTTTAGCCATTTGGTGTAGAATGTTCTAAGATGTATTTCTGCTGTGCTTCTTGGGCCAGTGTTTAGAAGTGTCTTTTAGTCTATGAGCCTGGATTTTCTAAGTGTGTGCCATTACATTCTGATATTCAAAGTGAGGCTTCTCCAAGTCTGGGTTTTACCTCTCACAAAGGCTTGTAGTGAGTAACTGCACAGAATGCTTTTGTAAATGTAGAGCCAAGGAAACCTGCCTCAACCCTCAAATTTTAAAATAAGATGTGTTGAGTGGTAAGACTGCTGTTAGATATGCTCACTGACTGTGTTGTAGTACGTTTTAAATAGTGGAAATCTTGGGCTTTAGATACTGCTTTGGTTTTGGTTGAACAATTTCTTACCATACAGTTCAACTGGGTAGTTAGTGATGATGAAAATTATAGAAAGTATTGGTATCCATATAATTCAGACATGACTAAATCAGTAGGTATGCACAAGGCCTTTATAGTCTTAACCAGGCAATGTGGTCAGGCTTCCGGGCATGACACAGTAACCTGAGAGCAGGTTCCTGAGTCACACTGAACTGACAAACCAATAGAGGCTAGTCTTTTCAGCACAACTGCATTAATTATTGTACAGCCCACTTAAACAGGACTCAGGTTTGTAGCCAGTTGTTGTACCTCACACAGAACTTTGTTTTTCTATTTTTTGCAGGTTGTGGGCTGCACACTGCAGAAAGATACAACTGAAAAAGGGTCAGCATCCTCCCGTCTAACCTCATCCTCAGCCCCAAACGTCTTTTGTCCTCATTTGTTTTAGAATAGAAACTGGATGAAGTTTTGGTTATTCTGATTTAATTGACTTTGACTTAGCAGATCAGTTTAAATGAACGGTGTGTGTTGATCTGCAGTTACTGCTGCGAGAGTGAACTGATGGAGTGAGGCAGTGAGAAGCAGAACTTTGGAAGTGGGGCTGAAATGGCGCACCACGTGTTTAAGCACTTGGCGGGTGGGAGGTGATTTTTTTCTCCACAGGAGTGTTGTGTACTTCAGTAAAGGCAGCCAGTCAAGGATGTTCCAGAGGGAGTGGGGAAGAATGTCTTGTTAATTGTGATGATCATTTCCCGTCTCCCTGGATTCATTGGCTGCGTGCTGTTATCTTTACTCAGACGGCTCCTCTAACCATGTTTACAACTATCAACCCTGTGACCATCCACGGCAGCCTTGTGACAGTTCGTGCCCTTGTGTGATAGCACAAAATTTTTGTGAAAAGTTTTGTCAATGTAGTTCAGAGTGTAAGTATTTGTTGCTTTGGTGCAATTGCATGAGAACTGAATAGGCTTTTGGTCAGCAGCTCAAAATGGTGATTTAAATCAGACATAAGGACTGGGAGTGCTCTCTTATTGCTTGCTTTAGGAAAGCTGCTTATTCTACAAGTATTTATTGAGCCCTGTACTGTGCTAATGTCTAGTCAGCCTCTTGGGCAATGTGACTGTGTGTGCTCATGCACAAGTTAGGCAGAGTTGTAGTAATGGATTGGATTTTTCTGTTTTTCTCTTTGGTCATTTGAATTACAGTAAAGAGGCATAGACTGTAAGGAAAATGTAAAAGTAGTTACCCATTCCTTTTGTGTGGGTATCAGAAGTAGTGAGAGTTAAGAGGGTTTTGGTTATCAGAATGAAGGGAAATAGGTAAGGGCGCAGTAGGTTTTCACAATCACTCAAGAAGCTGTACACAAAGCGTGGATACCAAAGAATGGATTAGAAATATGCTTTATTACAGTGGTTCTCAACCTTCCTAATGCTGCACAGTTCATGTTGTGACCCCCAGCCATAAAATCATTTTTGTTGGTATTTCATAATTTTGCTACTGTTATGAATCATAATGTATATGTGTTTTGGAGAGAGGTTTGTCCAAGGGGTCAAGACCCACAGGTTGAGAACCAAGGCTTACTGGAATGGTCTAGGGTTATGGATATCTATCAGTCCAAGACCTCCCTTTAATTAACATGTTTAATTAACCGTAGGACTTTAAATTCATATGATATTTAACAACTATGAAATGGACAGCAAAACCCAGCAGTGATCTCTCTCAGCCCTATCAGCTTCCTGTTTGTGGTTCCCTATTTCCTCATGGCTACCATGGAATAGCAAGGGAAAGGTTGTGAGGGCTTAAGTGAGTGACTCATGTGCTCAACAAGATATTGACAACCTTCCTGGAAAGGATTATGGATGATGTTGATAGTTGAATATGGTGGTGATGATGTCAAAATTTATCCCTAAAGGTCAAAACCGCTTTCCTGGATGCCGGTGCAAAGCACAATGCAACACCAAGCAGTGTCCATGCTACTTGGCTGTCCGAGAGTGTGACCCTGACCTCTGTCTCACGTGTGGAGCTGCTGACCATTGGGACAGTAAAAATGTGTCCTGCAAGAACTGTAGCATTCAGCGGGGCTCTAAAAAGGTAAATAACAGTTACGTCTGGAAACCTTGTTGTTGGTTTTGTGACAGTGTCTTGTGTAAGTTTTGCTTTCCTAAAATTTACTATGTAAAATTAAAATGAACATGAATTTCTGATCCTCCTGCCTCTACCTCCTGAATGCTGGATTATAGGTGTATGCTACCATGCTTGATTTTATATAGTGCTGTGGACTAAGCCCAGGGCTTTGTGCATGCTAGGTAAGTCCTCCACTAGCAGCTCGACTTCATCCCCATCTTCCAGAAGATGGCTGTTTACTGATGGTCTAAGAGAGTCTAACTGGGAATAAGAAATAAAAGTGACCCTTAAAGGTGCAACTGATGAAAGCAAAGTAGTCAGGTATTTTCTGGATATTGCATGTGTGTGTCTCTCTGATTTAAGGTCTGATCACTTATCATTCTTAAAGACTTATTTTTGGCTAGACTCAGACTTAAAAGCTCTCAGTGAAGATAGTCTATCTCTTTTGGCATTCTGTTCCTGGCATTTTTCTTTGGCTTCCTTCATTCTCTTGGCCAAAAGTTCAGCATGTTCTGCAGACTTCTCTTTGGTTTTCTTAATGAGCTAATTCGTCAGAGCTGTATATTGGTGTTGGTATTGCATGACACAGAGTAACAATATCTCCACCACTGAACAGCATTGGTTCAAAGACTCAAGGAAGAAAAAAGGCCAAGAGAAGCTGATAGTTCCACCTACAGCAGGATTTCAAAGAGGGTCCCGAAGAGTAGGGTGATGAGGCTGGAGGGCACTAGCCACTCCCAAAAAGGACCCAGGTTCAGTTCCCATACAATGCCTCACACCAATCTGTAACTCTAGTTCTGGGGATTTAATATCCTCTTCTAAACTGTGTGGGTACTAGACATGTATTTAGTGCACATCCATACATGCAGGCAAAACACTCATGGAAGATCTGATCTAGATTAGCTGAGCACAGTGAATGTTCTCGAATCATTTTACTTTAGATGGGTGCATATTCATTTAGGTCATCCATTTAATGTTGTTTCAGTTTCCTTTGGCACATTTGCTGAGACCTAACATCTCTTGTCTGTGTCCTGATGCCATATTTGCCACTGTAGGATGTCCATTCCCTTCCTTCAGCTTGTTCACAGAGTGGGCAGGAATGCTCATGCTGATGTTTTCTCTATGGCATTTTTTAGCTGTCAGAAATAGAACACTATGCATATAGTTCTTACACCTGCATTCACTTGCTTGTTCCCACTACTTAGCTAATTTTGTTTCTGATCAGGAAAGTGGTTGGCAAGTTCACCTGACAAGAGTGGCTCAGAAAAGCTTGGCTGATCCAGGAACCCCTTTAAAGGTCAAAAGAATGTTCTGAGTGAAGCATGATGCACCACAGCCATGGTGAAAAGTTACTATGTTGCCAAGTAGTGGTGGCACACACCTCTAATCCTAGCACTCAGGAGACAGAGCCAATCAGTCTCTGTGAGTTTGAGGTCACCCTAGTCTCCACAGGAGTTCCAGGACAGCCAGAACTCCACAGAGAGACTCTCTCACGAAAGACAACAAACAACAAAAAGCAAAATATAAATTAATAAAGAAAAGTTATCATATTTGGTGCTAGTCATTTTGGCCTTTTGTGGGATTGATGAATCACCATATCCTTCATAATAAGGATGTTTTTGGGTTATCATGAGGAGTTTCTAGAGGAAAGCTGTGGAGGAAACGGCAGGTTCTTCGGCAGGTTCTTCGGAGGAATAAATACCAGTGAAGAACCACAATGTGCTAAGAGTTTGAGCAAACAAAAGAATGTACTTTGGGAAACAGAGACAGATCAAGGGGAGAGTGGTTGGTGCGCTCACCTTCATTGGTTTCGTTAAGAGTATGATGGGAGGCCCATGTTCAAGGGCATAATTACACGGGCCTCATAGTGACATGTCTTAAAACCAAGAGTAAAGAGCTTGCTGCACAGTCATGACGTTCATATGACCAGCACCCCATTAAAGACCAGGTGTGGCGGCCATGCACTGATAACCTCAGTGCTGGAGGTCTGGCTGTGGGACAGACTGGTGGGCCTGGGGTTTCATTGCCAGCCAGTCTAACTGAAATAAAACAGCTCCAGTCAGTGAAGGAGACCTTGTCTCCAAAGAAGTGAAGTGGTGAGCATAGATGTGATAACTGAAGATGTTCATTAACCTGCAAATGTTCCACACATGTAAATACTATACACACACATACAAAAATGAAATGCTGTTTCTTAGTTTTGCTACAGTGACAGAATGCCTGAGAAAAACAATGTAAAGGAGATAAGATTTTGGCTGTTGGTTTCAGCACATGGTCACATGCTTCTCTTGCTACTGGCCTGTGTGTCGTGAGGCAAAGCATCATGGTAGGGGAGCAAGTGGTGGGCAACAGTCGCTCGATCCACAGTGCACAGGAGCAGCGGGAACCCAGCAAGGCTCAGGAACAAGAGACAGACACATGTGAAAGCCACACCACCAGGGACCACTTCCTCCAACCCCCACTCACTGAGTCTGCATCACCTCCCAGTAATACCAACAAATTGAGTCTGTCATGAGACTGCTCTTCAGTTGTTCAGAGCCTCACAATTCACTTGCCTCTTGGGGATCAGTCCACAAGCTGGGGCATATGAGCCTTTTGGAGGACGATGGTTGAAAGCAAGTTCAGAGCTGGACTGAACAGAAGTGAGAGAGAAGCAGATCCACACGCCTCCCTGCTGCAGTACCCACTACCCCAGGTGGAGAGGCTTGTTTGTCTTTCCTGGAAGAGGATATTTATCCTGAATTCTACTTAGAAATATTACCTTAATAGTTTTCCAGACACTCAGCAACTTTTATACCTATGAGATCCACCTGGGAGCCTAGTGATCCCCCTCGGTCGGTCTGAGGTTACCTCTGCTAACTTGTTTGCACCCTGCAGACTGCTAGCCTCCTGTGCCCTGCTCTCAGTGCTCATGTGACTGCTTACTCTCTAGCACTTACTGCTGGCACCGTCGGACGTGGCAGGCTGGGGCATCTTTATCAAAGATCCTGTACAGAAAAATGAATTCATCTCAGAATACTGTGGAGAGGTAAGGCACACTAATGTATTCCAGGGGACTGGTTTATAGTAGCAACTTGCATTGTTTTGGATAGATTTCATTCAACAAGGCCAAGTTTAGAATAGATTAATACTAAATGCTCTTTAGCCTGGACTTATTTGTATTTTAAGTTTTGGTTTACATAGTAATTAGCTAGACTGCTTTATTTCTAGTCATGTTTGGCTTTTATTACCTAGAGAACAAGGGATAGGAGTTTTGCTGTGTATATTTCGTCCTAGTTACTTGGCAGGCGAGCTCATGGGGACCCCGAGACAATAACTTTATTAGCTTGGTCATTTTAGTTGTACGGCTAGGAAAAAAGCCAAAACAAAGCTTTAGAAAATCACAATTTACATTTTTTACTCAGCAGAAAGGCAATATTGTTGTCACTTTCTCTAGACATATTGTTTAGGACATAGAGATCTCTCTGATTTGGAGTTCTTAAAAGTGTTATTTGGACTGGTGTGACAGTTCAGTGGGCAAGGTCACCTGCTGCCGAGTTGATGACCTGGGTTTAATCCCAGGACCCACGTGGTGGAAGGAGAGTAATGACTTCCTCCTATAAGGTGTCCTTTGGCCTTCACACATACCAAGGCATGAGTGCACAAGCGCTCCCCCATAAGTTCTTTACTGTGTACACGCTAAATAGAGAAGAAAAGTTAGCTACTCCTTGATATCCTCAAGAGGAACCAAACTCCTCTGAATTGGCTCGTGTGTGTTCTTACAGTCCTGACCACTTATTCCAATGCAATCTCCTCCTGTGTCGTCCTTGTAGATCATTTCTCAGGATGAAGCAGACAGAAGAGGGAAAGTGTATGACAAATACATGTGCAGCTTTCTGTTCAACTTGAACAATGGTATGTTCTGAGCTGGAAGGCAAGGTTTTCAAATTAGAGGTCAGCAAAATTCCAGGATCGAGGGCATCTGTCTGCAGGAATAGCTCCTGGTATTTATCAGCAGGCCTAGCTTCAGAGGTGTGTTGCTCACTGGTAAGGAGAGGGGAAGTCCCCAGTGAGCAGAATGGCTGTGTGCAGGAAATAATCTAGAGTCCCAACCACTTGCAGATGGGCCTGCCTCATGCTCTGGCTATGAGGGGACACTGTCCCCCACTGCTGTGGCTTGCCTCATGTCCTCTGGAACTTGTGGGCAGTACACATCTTCAGTATGTAACCTGAGAGGATGAGCATTTTGAAAGCACCTTGTGGCCTGAGGATATTGCCCATCTATTGTGAGAAGGAAAGCAGCCGCAGCCGCAGCCTGTGTCTGTGGGAGGGACCTGTGAAAATGAGTGTGCTCAACACACATCAGCAAAATTTCAGCCAGACCAAATAGAACACATTTTGTTAATGAAAATGTTCTGTAATCTTCAATGTCAATATGCCATTGATGCTTCCTGATGCTCAGAGAAATTTGGCCATATTTTGCTCAGCAGTATATAATTGAGAAATCATGGCATTTGAGAGCCAGATTTAACAACCAAGGATTTGCTTTAATCTAGAAGAGCATTTTCTTCCAAATGACATTTTTTATATTGGATGAAGTTGGATGTTTTACTTGCTTTTTAAGTCAAACCTGAGGAAGTATATTTCTAAAACCATAATAACCTTGGTTTATGACTGAAAATAAGTCACTGGATTGTCTGTTTTTTCTCTTTAGATTTTGTGGTGGATGCAACCCGCAAGGGCAACAAAATTCGTTTTGCTAATCATTCAGTAAATCCAAACTGCTATGCAAAAGGTAAGCTTTTAAGTTGGAATTGACAGATTGATGCAACAGTTCCCTTTTTCCAGCCAAGTGAAAGCAAACTTTAGTACCTCTGGAGTACTTGTACAGTCGATTAACCTCTTATGGCCTGTCTTCCTGCTTACTGCCCCCAATTTTTTTCTCTTTGCAGTTATGATGGTTAATGGTGACCACAGAATAGGCATTTTTGCTAAGAGGGCTATCCAGACTGGTGAAGAGTTGTTTTTTGATTACAGGTTGGTAAAATACACTTTTAGTATTATCTAAGGGCTTTCCCTTATACTGTGGGGCTGGGGTCACAGGCTGTTTTTAAGTTCGTTGACAGATCTGCCATCATTGGATGGGGCGTTCTTTTAACTGGCCAGTCACTATTTGTTGTGGGCACCAGTAGGTAGACAGTTACATGTTTCCTCAGTGTAGTTCTCATGAATTAATTATACAATTTCTATTTGAAAAAAATTAACAAAACCTATGCAGAAATCTGCATCCAGCACCGTGCTATTGATATAACTGACTTCGACCCCTGGGGCTTAATTAAATCTCTACCTCATGGCACACATTATACATCTGAATTCTGCAACACCTTCTCAGTGGTGTAGCATGCATTTATTGGTAGCACATTCACATCTTCATTGTTTTAATTGTGAACACCCTGTGGTCACTGGATTCTTTCTGAAGAAGCTACTCTTAACCATTGACAGTGTATAACTCCATTGGCAGGATCAGGCTGGCAGTGTCAAACAGTCATTTAAATGTGATCTGGTAAGGAGTACTAGTTAAAGAATTCTTGTGGTTGAATATCCATTCCATTCCACCCAGAAACTTCAGTTGTGGAATTTTTTTTTTTTTGGGGGGGGGAGCGTGTTATATGTAACCAGTTAACCAGTTTAGCTGCACAGCTGGAGAGAACCAACTGAAACCTGTGGAACTGGAATAGGGATCTCCTAGAGAGGTCACCGCAAGTGGCTTTATCTCATTCTTGCTCTAAATGGCCCAGGGTTTGAAGCAAAGCTGTCCAGCTTCTCCAGTAGTGGGACCCTCAGAGCTTGTCTTGGCATAACTTTCTGAATCAGCACTGTCGATGGAGGGGGGTGCTCTTTGGCATTAGCCATTCTTTACAAATCACGGTTTTGCTTTCGAATTAGACCCAGACATCACAGAGTAGAGTTGCCTTTCAGAGCAGAGTGCTGCAGGGGCACAGGGAGGGTTGAGCAGGTCTGGAGAATGCTTCTAGCACAGGAACCTCATAACTAGCAGGTGACCAGTGACAGAGGCATGACTCCCCTTCATGTATGCAGCTGCTAAAGCTGGCCGGCTGTGTGTGTGTGTTAGAGACATAATTCACTCTATCAGCAGACTTGGTTTTCCTGATATTGGACAGAAAGTCATGTCTTGTTCATGTTCTTTCAGATACAGCCAAGCTGATGCCCTGAAGTATGTGGGCATCGAACGAGAAATGGAGATCCCTTGACATCTACTACCTCTTCCCCTCCTCTCTGAAACAGCTGCCTTAGCTTCAGGAACCTTGAGTACTGTGGGCAATTTAGGAAAAGGAAATGCAGTTTGAAATTCTGAATTTGCAAAGTACTGTAACAGTAATTTATAGTAATGAGTTTTTAAATCAACTTTTTATTGCCTTCTCACCAGCTGCAAAGTGTTTTGTACCAGTGAATTTTTGCAATAATGCAGTATGGTACATTTTTCAAATTTGAATAAAGAATACTTGAACTTGTTGTTGAGTCACTTGTCATAGAATATCACCAACTGATTCTAGAAAGACTATAGTTTGTGGGAAAACACAACTTAGCTTTGTTTTTCCATTGTCTGTGAATGTTTAATAACTAATAAACATACTGGTACAGTGGTTGCCTAGATCCAATGTTAGTATTGCCTGTTAGTCTTTAGAAGACATGAGTGAACAACACTGGCACAGGTTCTGGGCATTCAGCAAGGCAAGTCAGTAAATAAGAGATGGTGGGAAACGTTCCAGCCAGCTTGTACCTCGGGAAAGCTGTTGAACCTTCCAATCTGCTATCCATGTATAAAAAGTACAGGTCAGACTAGGTTATATCTAAGATCCTACATAGCTTATTCTATAGTCTAGACAGAGTTACAGATGCTGGTAGGCAGACAAGTGTGGTTTATCCCAGTACTTGGAGAGCCAAGGCAAAAAGGTTGTAAGTTGTGTGGGAGACCCAAACCCAGCCTGGGATATCTGGTGAGACCTTTCAGAAAAACAGAAAACAGGCTATTTATAGGAGTCAGTTTTCTCCTTCCACACTGTGGGTCTCTGGGCTCAAAACCAGGTCATCAGGCCTGACAGCAAGTGCCTTCCCCCACTAAATCCTCTCACTGATTTGATAAGCGTCAGTTCTAGTTAGATCCAGTCAGCTTGAAGCCCAGGTATAGTGGAGGATTGCGCAAAGCCTGATACACAGGTAAGCTGGTCCATATCGCCTCTTCCAGACTGATGACTGGGAAAAACACCATGTCATTGCTTGTCAAGTTCAAGGTATTTTATAGTTCATATTAAAAAGTACTTATTTACCTAGAAGCACTTTGTTTTTCAGTATTGGAAATCACCTAATCCTTACCTACTAGAAGATCTGACTTTGATTTCTGCCTTTGGCCACTGCTATGAATACTAACAAATTACGTGATTAAAGTTTGTTGGCAGGTCATCAGGACAGTCTGATTGTGAACATTTGAAAGACCTTAAGCATTCTGTTAATTCTGACTGAAATATTTATTTTTACACTTCACCCTGTTATAAATGATTCCGGTGAGGGCCATATGTAGATCTATGTGGGTAGGTATTAGAAATAATCCTGTGCTCACCTGGTTTGACAAAGGTCTTCCTAGGTCTGCCACCAGATAGCTGCATGAACTGTAAAGGTATTTGGTTTGGTTTACTTTTGTTTTTTTAACCTCAGATATATATTTCTAAAAGGAAAATTAGGCAGAGATGTTCAGTAGGGAATAAACACTGTAAAATGCTTAATATTTTAAATTTCAAGAGCCTGCTGGTTCAGTAGCCACTCTCTCATCAAGTTCCCACAAAGGCAGTGGCTTGCCACACTGACACTGCATGATGGTCCCGAGTTAAGAGTAAGCCCTTTCCAGACAGACAGCCTTTTTATTCTCCAGCCTAAGTAATAGTTTTTCATTTTCACACATGTACTCTTTGCATCCTTATCACTCTTACCCTCACCCTGACTCCCAGTGCCATCAGAACTTTTACACATTCATGTCTATCCCTTTAGCTTTTTGGCCCGCAATGATTAACTAGGGCCATCTGTGTTACAACCATTTGGAGCCATCCTTCTGAACTCAGTAAGTTCAGAAGTGGGTTACACAACTAAAGACTGATTCCCCATACTCGAGAATCTATACATAGCCAATAGTTCAGATGTAAAGGGCAGCCCCAACGACCCTCCTTTTCTCTCCCACAGCACTGAGATTATAGGTACATTTTACCTTATGTGCTTAGGTGCTGGTGTCTTAGGGCTGCACAAGCAAGTGCTCTTAACCACTGAGTCCTGTCTTCAGACTAGAACATTGATTTGCAGGAGGCAAACCAACACTTAGATTAAAAGGTAAGCTTTTGTTGCTCTAATAGTTGCCAGTTTTGCCCCTGTACTTGGTCTTCCCCCCACCCCTTTCACTCCAGGACTTGGGGAAGCATTAAGGGACAGACTTATAATCATCTCTTTCGGAATGGGTAGACCCCTGAATCTAGGTTCTGCTTCTTTACACTGTTTTTTAAGTTTTAGTTGTCAAGGCAGTGTCAACTCATGGCCCAAACTGGCATACTTGAGTATAACCTAGATTTTATCCTAAATAGTTTTACAGTCATCCTGTCACCATATTAGTATGGGGTAGAAATTCAGGTTTGTAGATGCATAAAAACTGACATGACCACCCCATGCTATGGTTTTTATTATAGATATGAAAGAACAGCCAGAGGCATCTGGAAGAGCCCAGCACAGAGAGAGTAAATAGATTGAACATGGCCAGGGCTAAAATGGCACAGGAAAGAGAATAGAGAAAACATAGTTGAGAAAAGCATTGACCGAATGAGGAAGGGGGTGGGGCACACAGAACAACAGGGTTATAAGGAGAATGAAGTGATGACAGTTTAGGGTAGAGGGGGAGGCAAGAAGGGTTCAGGATTAGCATGGACTTTGAAATGTGTAATAGGTACTTGTGATACTGAGGGAGCCTGGAGGCTGGCATGAGCTCTTATGTCTCCACCATACAGGAAATGACTCATTTTGGTCGGGGGTGGGGGCTGGGGAGGACCAGCTTAACAAGTTCCTGAGGAATGCTGATTTTTAACTACCAGAAACCCACCTATAGTCCACATTGAGCTCACTTCTGGATATCTGGAGTTTCCTTTGCACCTTCCTGGCTTTTTGGTTTTTTTTTTTTTTTTTTTCCTTCCTTTTGAGACAAGGTGTTCCATGTATCCTAGGCTGGCCATCTGCCTGCCTAGCCCTTACAGCCTCAAAAGTTAAAAATGTATGTTATTTCTCTCTCGCTGTGATAATCCACTACAACCAAAAGTTGATTTAGAGAACAAAGCTTACTTGGGTTCTACAGGGATGAGAATCCATTATGGCAGGGAAGAATGGCAGCAGAGCAGGAAGCTGAATGGACACATACCAACACTCTTCACTTACCAGCAATCTGAAATTGAGGTTAGCCCTTGCCCTAGCCAAGCCTGCAGTCCAGGTCCTGTGTACTTACCTAGAAGCACATTTGATCCTGGAGCATTTGAAGAGATTCCAGCCAAATTTGCTTGTCCTCTTCCCTATTCTTCATGGGTTTAAGACAAATTCTTAAAGCAGGCTCATGGTACTTTTTTCTAACAGCATGTTTGTTTCAGGTATAATTTGAACAAATGAACTGTTAGGTCAAGCAAGCTGTGAGCATTATTCAGAGTTTGCAAAATAGAGTTTTCAAATCGTGTCTGTGGAGCTCTAGGATCCTCTGGGTGGAGGGAATGCTTTTTACCTAGTTTATATACTGAGAGTCTTAATTATTAAGACTGAAAAATAGACATACTATGAGACATGGAGGAGTGAGGTATGATGAAGCATGCCTATAATCCTAACACTGGGGAAGCAGAACCAACCAAGATCACGAGTTGGAGGCCAGCCTGGGCTGCCCAATTAGACACATTTCTATGTCAAAGCAAAGGGTTAACAATGTGGCTCAGTGGTACATAAGTTGCCTAATGTGCAAGCCTGAGAGTGATAAGTAAACTGTGTCCCCCTACCCCCAAAATAAAGCATGGGAACTTAAGTGCATTTAGTGCTAGGCTCTTCAGAATTTCACTTGCTTAGACTTTAGCTTAGGGATAGCTGGTTACAGGTGGCTAAGTAAGCTTAGAACCCTGAGGGCATCCTTAGAGTGGAATGAGTGCTGAGACTGCGTGTGAAGAATCCATCACCTTCCTCTGCATTCCTCTTGCCCTTTAGCCAGGAAATGGAGATTGAGAGCAAAGGTCGGTGCAGTGCCTTGTGACAGAGTCCCCTGGAGGTCTGAGGATGCCCCTGGGCTGGACTGGATCTGAGGAAGATGAGAGCCTTCAACCCCTGGCCTGGGCCCTCCTTCCTGGGACATCCTGGGGTGAATATGGCAGCCTCCTTGGAAAAGCTTCACTAGGAGGGACCTGGAATGAGAGAGATTCTCAGTTCTCACGCACAACTGGAGAGGGCTAACCACCTTCCCTGGTGGTCAGGGAGTTTCCAATGCAGCCTCTTACAGATTAGAACCATAACCAGCTAGTAAGTAGCTGTCACTAATGGACCTTGGGACTATGGAGGTATGAAAATGGGAGGCTATGAGCCCATGCTGGTTCTACTTCCATATTCCAGTTTGTGGCAGTACAGACCAGCTGCTTTCTACACCTGTTTCAGTATTCATTTAGTCCCTGCAGAGTCAATAGCAGCAATCTGGAGTCATCACCTAGAAAACATCATACTCATGGTACTGAAGAAGTCTCAGAAAACAAGGGTCAGTGCCCAAAAAAAGATTGAGGGCTTTAAAAATTAATTTCCAATCCAAAGAATGCAGCCCTTTTGGATTCCAGGAAGACACTGGGAATATACACTTGCACAATCATTAAATCTTTTATTTACATATAGAAATTAGTAAAACTTAAAACAAAACCAAATGCAACTTGTACAGAAATCCTTTAATTTTCTTTATTTTCACACATTAAAAAAATGAAACACACTATACAAATGGTTTTCATAGCAGATTACACGTGGGTCCATTCAGACTCGCTCTCGTGTGCTGCCTCAGACGACAGCTGTTAACCAGGGAGCCAATGTACTGACTTAGTGCGGTAGCATGCAGCCTCAGCATGGAAGGTTCGGTCCCCCTGTCTGAGTGAGGGTAAAGGGCACTGGCGTCTGTTTACAGACTGAAAGGCGGCAGTCCTGAGCAGTCCTCTGAAGCTTGAGACCAGCTGGTGGGAACTGTGGTCTCAGCTTTAAAAAGGAAGGTCCAAATGGCGGCAGGCTGGCTGCTATGAACTTGAGTTGTTTCCATTTTATTCACTGGAACTATCTGCTTGTGGGTCATGCAGACCCTGCTAGATGGGTTAAGCCAAGTAACTGTAGGTGTCCTTCTCACCATCGACTCGCTCCAAATATTCTTTTTCGATGAGAATATCAATGCATTTCTGGGCGTTATTTTAGGAAGAAGAGGGAGTTAAAGGGGAAGAGAAATGCAAATAATCATCAGGAAAGAGGTCTGTCACCCTTACCAGTTACCCTCCACTGAGCTCAGCAGGGAGCAAATTCAACCCTGTCACTGTCCTGAATGCCTTCAGTAACACCTGTGGGTGACTCTGAAACACCCCCCCCACCCCAACCTCCTCCAAACTGCCCTATGAACGCATTAAGAAGGCAAGGGCTCCAGCACATCTAGGTCACAATCTCCCTTTTTAACAAAGCCCGGCTGCCTCTGGGCAGGACTCTGCCATCACAGGTCAGAAGCACATGCTAGCATGGTGCTAATAGCTCCTGACCACTGAGGGCTCACCATACACTGCTATCCTTGGGTTCTCCGGTGGCTGAGGCTTACCCAAGTAGTTTCAGAAAAGGAAAAGCCTGCTGAGTTATTGCCAGCAGAAACTAGGCAAATGAGATAATTAGTGCCCTAGATAGAGGGGAGTATGTCCCTGGCATGGCAGCAGAAATGGACAAATATTTCCTAACAATACAGCCCAGAATGAGTCCTCTCAAACTGCCAGGCAAGTTCTCAGCTGCACAGCAGAGATCACTCTCTGTACCTACTTCCACCAGGCAAAACCAGCCAAGGCTGTAGGACAGCTCATTGCCAGAGAAACACAGTGAGACTAGAGGAGGAACATGTGACATCTTGGATGCCTGTGACTTAATCCTGATCAGGATATCAATTCTAAAAGTATATTTATGATATGTATGCCTCTTACATTTACTCCGAGAATGAAGTTAGCTGACTTTCCTTTGTTGAAGTTTCTTGTATGAGTAAGCCAGTTCCCATTTTCATTAAACAGCCATTAATCCTTTTGCTACAGGTTTCCTAACAATCAGAAAACATTGCTGCTCTGTAATTCCTGTACCTTGATCACTGGGACTCGAGGTTTGAACCTGGAGGACAGCTGAGTGAGGACTTCACCAAGTAACTGCTGGTGTTTCAGGACCTTCCTCATTTTCATAATTCTTACGATGGCCGCCTATACAATCAACAAGGAAAAACACACGCTTAGAGCTTTAACAGCCGAGCATGAAAGTTCAAGGCAGCCTGTACCACCTCAGCTCTACTTGCATGCTAGGGTCACAAGTATCCTACAGGTCAGAGAGGAATCCGCTCTATCCATGTTTCAACCCTAATAGAGCACACATTAAAATGTTTTAGCCAAGGGGCTAGAGATTGATGGTTCAGTGGTTTAAGAGTACTAAGCTCTTCCAGAGGACCTGGTTTCAGTTCTCAGCACCTACAGGAGTAGCTCATAACACTCTTGACTCTAGTTCCAGGAGATGCAGCATCCTTTCCTGGCCTCTGGGGACACCAGTCATGCACATGTGCCCTATATGTGCCTATATGCAGACAAAATATGCATTCAAGCTACTAAATGTAAATCTTAAATATTTTGGCCAACTGTAAAGCACTAAAGAATAAAGAAAAAAAAGTGGATCTCTAAAGCCATAGAAGGTACCCACCCTTGCCCCCACTCTCCTGTTTCTTTAATTTGCCATATATTATCTGTTTCCCAATATTTAGGCAAGAAGATTAGACTACTTTTGTTTGGTACGTAAAATACTTCATCCCTCAGACACCAATGTGCTGGCTTCAGGCATTGTTATCTTTGACATCACTGGACTGTGTCACTCTGGCAACCCTTTCCAAGTTACAGCACACAGAGGCCAATACATTGCCCTACGTGTACAGTGCAGACATGGGTCAGTCACCTGAATCAGTAGTTTGCGGTCTTCCTCTATATTTTTGTGTGTGGTTTCTTGTTCTTGCTTTTGTTCAGTTTTCATTGGTACATTGATATTAACCCTCAATTTCTTACTGTCAAGACAACAGAGGAAACAGGTCATTGAAAAGTCTGCTTCCTGTCTTTCAAAGCTGCATGGTTTGCCTCCCTAGACTGGGCAGGTGGTTCACACCCATCTCTTGTACATCATTTCTTGTCATTTCTACCAACCACCTGGGAACTGCCCCTCCACCAATGCTATGTAATTTTACCATAGAGCGGTGACTGAAGTGACATTTGACCCCTCAATTTTGTGAGGTGTAATAACATCAAAATAAAGGTCTAAACATGCCATATGAGCCACTCAAGACTTATTTTCAAAATAGAGAAAACCAAACTCAGCATTAAACAAAGGAGCATTGAGGAACTGCAGGCAGTCAGCACGCCTGTTCAGAGTCCAGTTCCCCTGGCTCGTGCAGATCCTGAAGTATACCCGGTGCCAGGGGGTAAGACTGGTAGCTATCTATTAGATTTTTCTTACTTTTTATAACCAAGATACAACTTTATTAAGGTGTCTGGCTTCAATTCCACCTCATCAACATTGGCATTTTCATCTTCTAAGACCTGGAAGAAAATAACTGTTACTAGGCATATCCCAGGGAAAGGGTTTCTTCTAGCTCAACACAAAGTATACAAACATACCAGCAATTTTGACTTCAGTAAAATCTGTAGGACTTGTGCCAAAATGTCCTGCAATTAGAGAAAGATGATGAGCAAGGAGGAAGAACACTTTTTTCCAGTGCCTGTCCCAGAAACTCACAGGAATGGTCACCCCCAAAGCAGAACCACCCAGATAAAGTGACATGGCTTGTTCTTTATGGCCGGAACCACCCACAAAGGCAATGACGCAGTGTCCCATAAACACTGGACACAGTATGTGGCCTGCTTCTTTAATGAAATCTACAGGAAGTGATTCACTTCAAGTCTGAAGGTTCACAAGACATTCATGTGGCACTGGGGATCAAACACAAGGCTTTGTGTGGCAGGCAAGTGTTCTCCCACTAAACTACAGCCCTGAATATGCAAAGAAAGTAACAGGAGTTCCTGCAGAACCAAAGTCACACTGCATCCATGAACATGCTGAGACTCCATGACAGCTGACTTGCTGCCAACCCGGCTTTAGTGAACTCAGTGCATCATTGAGAGCTCTTCTCTGTAGGCATTAGCTGCTCGGCTGATTCCCAACACCATCAGGCCTCATGGGCACTTAACTTCCTCACCTCCACTCTTAACGAAGGCTCCCATGCTGCTCTGAGACATACAGGTAGGTCTGTCAGAGAAGTGGCAGCTATGAACTGAGGCCTGAAGGACGGCAGCTAAAGACCCTATCATAAGGTAATACAAAAAAGTAGAAAGGCTGCTGTGGCATTGAGGAGACAGCCAAGTAGAGACTAAAGAGGCAGACCTGTCAGCCCTTCCAAGCAGCCAGCAAAAAATAAAAGTATGTTTCATCAAAATAAAAAAATGCATGTATAACAGTGTGCTGATCAGTAATTACATGTGTCAGCTAAAAAATAAAATGGGGGCCGGAACTACAGCTTATTTGGTAGAGTACTTGCCTAACATTCCCAAGGCCCTGGGTCCAATCTCCTGTACTGCATAAAAACAGGTGTGGAGCACGCCAGTAATCTACTACAGATATACAGATGTGTGTATAGAGACAGAAGGACAATAAGTTAGTTCAAGGCCATTCTCTACCTATTTAGTGAGTTTGAGGTCATCCTGGAGTACAGGAGACTGTTTCAACAACAACAGAAAACACTAACCAAACAAAAAATAAAGTGAATGAGAAAAAATTTTAAAATCATGCATTTGCTCCCCAGCACTCATGTGAAAGCTAATCCTTGTCTGGAGTGCTATGGGGAGTAAGTGAAGGAGTCCCCAAGTCCTCCTGGCTATGCAGCCTAGCTGAATGGATAAGCTCCAGACTCACTGACAGATGCTGCCTCAAAGAAAAAATGGATGTGCACACAGTGACGTCTACTTCTAGTCCCCAACACCCGTGAATACAAATACATATGTCTACACACAAATGTGAGCACACACCCACGCACGCACAGAAAGGAATACAATACTGACACCTGTTAAGCTTTGCAGAAAGCATATACTTAAGTGAAATAAGGCAATGGAGAAAGATACATATAGCTGGATTCCACTTTTATGTCATGTCCAGAGTAGGAGAGCCCACAGAGGCTAATGGGCAAAGTGGGAAGGTAGAGTTGTCACTGCTAATGGCTATGGGTCTACTCTCAAGGGGTGGAAATGTTCTAGAACTGGATAGTAGTGGGGACTGTATAAATAAACACCTTAAACAATCAGCTTTATGTTAGGTGAAATGTTATGCTTTTTGAAAGATATTGCAGAAGAACATGACTAATGGGAAGAATAGTAAGAAAAATAAGTCAAATTTTCATCTCTGAAAATCTAGCTGAAAACAAAGTAAGAGCTGGTTAAGTGAGAGAGCCGGAACCTGGGGTGCTGGAGGAGGATTTCAGACCTACAGAATGTGACTTTGTCTTATCTTAAAGAAGAACTGTTTAAATGAAAGGAATTCACACACACACACACACACACACACACACACACACACACACGGAGAGGGAGAAGGAGGGAGAGAGAGAGAGACAGAGAAACAGACAGTGACTGAGCATTCTGAGGGACAGTAGTGGTGGCACACACCATTAATTCTAGCTAGCACATGGGACGTAGAGTCAGGTAGATAGCTGTGAGTTCAA
>NW_021619004.1:0-2965 GCF_004785775.1 Grammomys surdaster | reverse complement strand
CATCACAAGACCATCACAACCATATCTGTCTGAGTATCATTCTGTTTTGTCCAAAACAATTTGCTTAAAAACTATAAAGTCATAAGATCATGAAAGCGGCACATGGATCTCAGTGGCCCAGCACCAGGAATGCACTGGATGTTCCACACACTCGTCCGAGTAAGTCAGGTGAACTTCCAGCTCAGATGAACCTTGCCATTATATAAACCTCTCTGACTCAACCGTAAGGATTCAGTGGTCCTGTTGCCATCCAAGGTGTCAGAAGTCCCAGTGAAATGCTCTCTGTGGATCTGGACTGGTCTTCTGGTGCCTTGGTCCGAGTTTTACTGCTTTTAATTTTTTCTCTATGCTGCTAACATCTACTAAGTCAACATCCCAATAAACAAACATCCCAATAAACAAAAAGTTCAAATCGGGTATGAAACAGTAGAAATACCATTTTAATTTGAGTGCTGTCAGTCAACTGCTGCACAGTATAGGCATCTTCTGTGTTGTACTGAAGCAGGATTGCCATCTGGAACGTGGATGCCTTCACGGCCCAGAGAAAAGAAAGGGGGAAATGTGAAAACACAGGAAAGGTCTTCATTAAGTACAACCTACTTTCACAAAATGCATTCTTCAGATGCAAAAAACAACAAAAGCCAACAACAAAATGTCACGAGGTCAGGGGAATGGACATTTTCCTTAAAGACACCTTTCAAACACTGAAAGGACTTTCAGTCTTCTCCTGCCATGTGTCCTCTATATAAGCATAGATATATGAGCACCTCCACACTTGTGTAAATATACACCAGGTATAGAGACATTAATTATGAGTTTGATTTTTATGCACAGTAGAAGAAAATTTATTTTTGGGGGTACATGCATGCATAATGTATGTAAATAAAGTGTGTGTTCAAGTTGCCAGAGACCTCCACACCAGGTATAACGGTTATTTAATCATATTATCAATGTACAAGTACAAAGGTTAAGCTAATGAGTACTCCCAGTCCCTCACTCTAAAGTTTAATGCTAAAAGAAATGACCGTTACCAGCTCATTACTGAGATCTTGTCAAGGAATGAAGTGAGTTTTACTTGTGAAACACACCGAGTACAGAACTGAGAGTAGAAAGTACCTAGACTTTGAAAGAAAATCTGGCTGTGTACCACACAAGCCACAGTGCACTGTCAGTTAACCAGAGCCCAGCTTTCGTACAAATGCTGTCAGCCCATAGCTCTCATTATGAGGCACTCCACACTGCTGGATGTCTTATCACTGTGAGGCTGCAGAGAGCTGTGACTGGAATTACAGAGTGAAATGTCAGCTTTTAAATTTGTCACCCGAGCATGTCAGCAAGGGCACTCTACAAACCTACCAAAGAGCACTTCTGTGGTGTAAGCAAACACTCCTAACTCATTGGAGGAGAAAACTGAGGCAGAGTAAGGAAGTGACTTGCACTTAGAGCCAGAGAATGAGTTCAGCTCACCTGCCCATGACAAGCATGCTTTACTCAGTACACTGCTTTGTCAGAAGATGAACTGCGTCCCACTGCATGAGCTATCTAACTGGATTTCTATAAGTTGTCTTATCATCAGTTAGTACTTAGGTATTTTACCCCAGATAAAAAGATGATTTTACCTGCAAAGTGTATCTGTTTTTGAAGCAGTTAGTGACTAGTTCCCCTTTGGACAGCTGATACAACCATGTCAATTTTCTGCCACTGTGACGGCTGGCGTAGAAAGCTGTAAATCGTTGGTAACTGCGCTCCAACTAGATGAAAGAATAGCACTATGTGGCATCCATGGCTCTGCATTCTACAGTCAGCATTTCTAAATAAAGGTCCCTACCCCAAGTTCTGAGAACAAAATCAGTGCTTACAGAGAAGTGAACTACAAATGCTGGGGACTGTCTTGTAAACACTGTAAGACTGTAGAGTGCAGAATCAAAGCATGTTTCTACTTAATGCCCAGTAGGTGCATCAAGAGTTCACCATGCAACCGGTGAGACTCCACTTGTTAGGAGGAAATCAACACTGTTTGCTGCAACAGAGCTGACCAGCCTTTCACTATTCAATAAAGGCCCATTTCACATTCCCACAAACACTACACTGACTCTTACACAGCACTGCGGTCAGCACACTAATGTCAGGCAGCCCTTTTCCATCTCACCAGAGACCAGAGAACAAAACCACCCTTACCTCTGATGGCAAGGCAAATGTGCAAGACTGCTGAAAGGGCCACGATCCGGAACTGAGGACCTGAATACTGAAGTCCACTGCGGGAGGGAACACATTTAATTACTCTACAAATTTTAAAATTCTATTGTTACACACACACACACACACACACACACACACACACACACGTGCGCGCCAAAAAATTTAAAAATTCATTACAAGTCTAGTAGGCTACACACCCACAGTGAGATGTCCTGTATCAAAACCTCAAACTAAAGGTTGAAGAACCAGCAACTGTTTCCTCCAGGACAACGGTTTTCCACTTTACTGTCAATACAGAGTTCCTAAGCTCATCTGCCTCGATCACTTTCATCTTCCCCTTCTGGATATGGAGCTCAGCATGCACAAGCAATGTATGGTAACCAGGAGTGAGTTAACAGACCAAATACAAGAAAATGGAAAGATCAACAGCAAAGCACTACCTCCACTACAACTCGTGTACCCTGTAGCACTGTCAGGACAGACAGTAGAGGCTCATGAGACCTATGAGTTAGGAAAAATTCATCTTCACAGATAACTTAGATGTCCACTAGCAATAGCGGCTTAATGATGACAGCAGTTTTGATTTGGGAAGAATAAAATTCTCCAACTTTCATCAAAAACAAATAAGAGAGAGAAGAAAATAATCAGAAATGTATCCAAACTAAGGTTTAAAAGGCAAGACAAAACAAGCCCACGGATCCAGCAAGACCGAGGTCAGCAGCACATGACTGGCCCCAGCAAAAGCTGCCATCATAGCATCTGGGAG
>NW_021619003.1:0-1022 GCF_004785775.1 Grammomys surdaster | reverse complement strand
GCCTTACAGAAACTTTGCAATTTTATGAAGTCCCATTTGTCAATTCTCGATCTTAGAGCATATGCCATTGGAGTTCTGTTCAGGAACTTTTCCCCTGTGCCCAAGTATTCGAGGCTTTTCCCCACCTTCTCTTCTATTAGTTTCAGTGTATCTGGTTTTATGTGGAGGTCCTTTATCCACATAGACTTGAGCTTTGTACAAGGGGATAAGAATGGATCAATTTTCATTCTTCTACATGTTGTCTTCCAGTTGAACCAGCACCATTTGTTGAAAATGCTGTCCTTTTTCCACTGGACAGTTTTAGCTCCTTTGTCAAAGATCAAGTGACCATAGGAGTGTGGGTTCATTTCTGGGTCTTCAATTCTATTCCATTGATCTTCCTGCCTGTCTCTGTACCAATACCAGGTAGTTTTTATCACTATTGCTCTGTAGTACAGCTTGAGGTCAGGGATGGTGATTCCTCCCGAAGTTCTTTTATTGTTGAGAATAGTTTTCGCTATCCTGGGTTTTTTGTTATTCCATATGAATTTGAGAATTTCCTTTTCTAACTCTGTGAAGAATTGAGTTGGGATTTTAATGGGGATTGCATTGAATCTGTAGATTGCTTTTGGCAAGATGGCCATTTTTATTATATTAATCCTGCCAATCCATGAGCATGGGAGATCTTTCCATCTTCTGAGATCTTCTTCAATTTCTTTCTTCAGAGACTTGAAGTTCTTGTCATACAGGTCTTTCACTTGCTTGGTTAGATTCACACCAAGGTATTTTATATTATTTGCAACTATTGTGAAGGGTGTCATTTCCCTAATTTCTTTTTCAGTCTGTTTATCTTTCATGTAGAGGAAGGCTACTGATTTGTTTGAGTTGATTTTATAACCAGCCACTTTGCTGAAGTTGTTTATCAGGTTTAGGAGTTCTCTGGTGGAAGTTTGGGGGTCACTTAAGTATACTATCATATCATCTGCAAATAGCGATATTTTGACTTCTTCCTTTCCTATTTGTATCCCTTTGACTTCTTTTTG
>NW_021619002.1:0-1255 GCF_004785775.1 Grammomys surdaster | reverse complement strand
CTTTTTTTTTTTTTTTTGGTTTTTCGAGACAGGGTTTCTCTGTGTAGTCCTGGCTGTCCTGGAACTCACTCTGTAAACCAGGCTGGCCTCGAACTCAGAAATCCGCCTGCCTCTGCCTTCCAAGTGTGCCACCACTGCCCGGCAGGTAAATTCTTAATAACAGGCCACAATCATTAATGGTGAACAATCCTTACATGGAAATCAAAATGCTCCAAAATCTAGCACCTTTTGAACACTCATACAACAAGGTATGTGGGAAATTCTATGTATGACTTCATGAATAGGTTTCAATAAAAACACAAGTACATGAAAAATACTGAGGCTGCTTTAAGACTGCATATAAGATGTATATGAAACACAGATAAAGAACATGTACAGACTTAAGCTTCTTCCACACACTATCACTATGTCTATGTAATCAGCCGCTACACTGCTGGTCCCAAGCATTTCAGGCAAGGTCAAAGTCTGACTGGGAAAAAGAAGGTCTCATCGTCACTAAAAATGGCTTAGTGCATGAGGGTATAAAGTGTGTGGTAAGTTCCCTGAACTATTCTATAATTTCTCTGAACTTCTATAAAGGATTAAACCCCCCAAATGCAAATACATATGTAAACTGAAATAGTCTAGGAAAGAAAGCAAAAATTAACAGATGCCTCTCTCAGGCAAGTGCACTTACAGCAAGCACACTTCCATTCCCCTCACTGTCCCTTTGGTGTCACAGGAATGGTATCGACAGTACTGCTACGGCATAGAAAGTACGTTATGCAGCCTGTACCTGGACAGAGATGAGCAGAAGACAAGGGCCTGGGGGAAGCCGGCAGTCCCTGCATGTGAGGACCAGGTGCTCCAGGAGCAAGGACCTGGAGGCCATGGCAAGGCGGAATTGGTTCCTACAAGGGCCAGGCACTAAAACTACCATGGAATATTGTTTCTCATACTGAGCCATAAAAGGAAGCAGAGAGAGAAGGCACAGTGAGGTTTGTAAGACCAAATGAAGCTATCCCTTATCGGACAGCTGCTCTTACTAGTACTGAGAATTTTGGGCATCTCCTACCTGAACTTCCAGAACAGGGACTACAAAAAGGTGGACACTGTGTCACCTTGAATATCTTTCCCAGTAAACTTTACACCCAAGTTACACAGACTAGCTATCTACCAGTCTGTACAGATCTAAAAATAATATGCATAGATGTTTAAACTTTTGCTACATAGCTTCCCTAAACAGATTAGTAAAGGTTTGTTTGGGAAGAAGTCA